>NW_026570971.1:33649312-33673892 GCF_026225935.1 Boleophthalmus pectinirostris | reverse complement strand
TATTCCAAAACTGAAAAGTTGGATGAGGAAGAGACAGCCGTTTCCGCGGATCAGTCAAAATCTCTACCAAAAGAAACAGAATTAACAAACGAATCAACGCAAAATGTAATTCAAATTCAGCCCGAGATGGAATCAGTGACAGTACCACCGCAGGTGGTTCAACCAGCTGAGGAGGAAAAAGAAACCCCACTGGAATCAAAGAAAGATTCTGATGAAATTGAGCCACAACAGCCAACTTTGGAGGTTTGTGAGATTCAACCAACAAAACCTCAAGCAGAAATAACAATTGATAGTGATGTACCATCACCAAAAGACATTGAAACAAGTCTTAAAATTAAACCAGAAGAACAGAAATTGATGGTATGCGAAAATAAAGAAACTCTACCTCTGCCAGAAGATTCAGAAATTACTCCAGTTAAAGAAACCCCTGTCTTGGATGTTACTGAGTCTGATGAACCACGTAGCCCAACAGCTGAGCGTGAGTTATCTTCAGAGGAGGGTCAAATGAAGACCACTGAAACACTGAGTGAGACTGGAGTCTCCAAAACCAAAGAAAAGAAAAAGACAAAGAAACCCAAAAAGACAAGCAAAGACAAGGGTCGTGGGGAGGAGGAAGCGCCTTCTGACTTCCAAGAAGTAAAACCTGATTCTACTGAACCACAGGGCGTGATCAAAGAAACAGAGGAAAAATTAGTTCCCTCTGAAGAACAAGACCTCATAACTCCACCTCAGCCAGAAACAGTATCAGTGCCAACAGAGCAGGTCCAAGAAATTGAAAAAGACAAAGAAAATTCCACTAGAAATGCCCAAAGACAGTGTTCAGATTCAGCCCCAAGAGCCAACTGCTGGTGTGGTTTCTGAGATTCAGCCAACAGAACCTCATGCAGAAATTGATAGTGATTTACCATCACCAAAAGAAAGTTTAGACATTACCCTAGCAGAAGAAACCCCTGTCTTGGACGTTACTGAGTCTGATGAACCACGTAGCCCAACAGCTGAGCGTGAGTTACCTTCAGAGGAGGGTCTTATGAAGACCACTGAAACACTGAGTGAGACTGGAGTCTCCAAAACCAAAGAAAAGAAAAAGACAAAGAAACCCAAAAAGACAAGCAAAGACAAGGGTCGTGGGGAGGAGGAAGCGCCTTCTGACTTCCAAGAAGTAAAAACCTGATTCTACTGAACCACAGGGCGTGATCAAAGAAACAGAGGAAAAATTAGTTCCCTCTGAAGAACAAGACCTCATAACTCCACCTCAGCCAGAAACAGTATCAGTGCCAACAGAGCAGGTCCAAGAAATTGAAAAAGACAAAGAAATTCCACTAGAAATGCCCAAAGACAGTGTTCAGATTCAGCCCCAAGAGCCAACTGCTGGTGTGGTTTCTGAGATTCAGCCAACAGAACCTCATGCAGAAATTGATAGTGATTTACCATCACCAAGAGACATCGATACAACTGCTCAAGCTGAGCCACAGGAGTTGAAAGAGAGTGAGCCTGAGGTCTCCAAAAAGGATCCAAGTGCTGAGTTAAAGGCCACAGATGTTGAGTCACAGTCATCTTTTGTTGATCTTGTGAAAGTAGCAGGCAGGAAATGACAAAAGGTGTGGAAACAATATTTACCACTGATTATTCCAAAACTGAAAAGTTGGATGAGGAAGAGACAGCCGTTTCCGCGGATCAGTCAAAATCTCTACCAAAAGAAACAGAATTAACAAACGAATCAACGCAAAATGTAATTCAAATTCAGCCCGAGATGGAATCAGTGACAGTACCACCGCAGGTGGTTCAACCAGCTGAGGAGGAAAAAGAAACCCCACTGGAATCAAAGAAAGATTCTGATGAAATTGAGCCACAACAGCCAACTTTGGAGGTTTGTGAGATTCAACCAACAAAACCTCAAGCAGAAATAACAATTGATAGTGATGTACCATCACCAAAAGACATTGAAACAAGTCTTAAAATTAAACCAGAAGAACAGAAATTGATGGTATGCGAAAATAAAGAACTCTACCTCTGCCAGAAGATTCAGAAATTACTCCAGTTAAAGAAACCCCTGTCTTGGATGTTACTGAGTCTGATGAACCACGTAGCCCAACAGCTGAGCGTGAGTTATCTTCAGAGGAGGGTCAAATGAAGACCACTGAAACACTGAGTGAGACTGGAGTCTCCAAAACCAAAGAAAAGAAAAAGACAAAGAAACCCAAAAAGACAAGCAAAGACAAGGGTCGTGGGGAGGAGGAAGCGCCTTCTGACTTCCAAGAAGTAAAACCTGATTCTACTGAACCACAGGGCGTGATCAAAGAAACAGAGGAAAAATTAGTTCCCTCTGAAGAACAAGACCTCATAACTCCACCTCAGCCAGAAACAGTATCAGTGCCAACAGAGCAGGTCCAAGAAATTGAAAAAGACAAAGAAATTCCACTAGAAATGCCCAAAGACAGTGTTCAGATTCAGCCCCAAGAGCCAACTGCTGGTGTGGTTTCTGAGATTCAGCCAGCAGAACCTCATGCAGAAATTGATAGCGATTTACCATCACCAAAAGAAAGTTTAGACATTACCCTAGCAGAAGAAACCCCTGTCTTGGACGTTACTGAGTCTGATGAACCACGTAGCCCAACAGCTGAGCGTGAGTTACCTTCAGAGGAGGGTCAAATGAAGACCACTGAAACACTGAGTGAGACTGGAGTCTCCAAAACCAAAGAAAAGAAAAAGACAAAGAAACCCAAAAAGACAAGCAAAGACAAGGGTCGTGGGGAGGAGGAAGCGCCTTCTGACTTCCAAGAAGTAAAACCTGATTCTACTGAACCACAGGGCGTGATCAAAGAAACAGAGGAAAAATTAGTTCCCTCTGAAGAACAAGACCTCATAACTCCACCTCAGCCAGAAACAGTATCAGTGCCAACAGAGCAGGTCCAAGAAATTGAAAAAGACAAAGAAATTCCACTAGAAATGCCCAAAGACAGTGTTCAGATTCAGCCCCAAGAGCCAACTGCTGGTGTGGTTTCTGAGATTCAGCCAGCAGAACCTCATGCAGAAATTGATAGTGATTTACCATCCCCAAGAGACATCGATACAACTGCTCAAGCTGAGCCACAGGAGTTGAAAGAGAGTGAGCCTGAGGTCTCCAAAAAGGATCCAAGTGCTGAGTTAAAGGCCACAGATGTTGAGTCACAGTCATCTTTTGTTGATCTTGTGAAAGTAGCAGCGCAGGAAATTACAAAAGGTGTGGAAACAATATTTACCACTGATTATTCCAAAACTGAAAAGTTGGATGAGGAAGAGACAGCCGTTTCCGCGGATCAGTCAAAATCTCTACCAAAAGAAACAGAATTAACAAACGAATCAACGCAAAATGTAATTCAAATTCAGCCCGAGATGGAATCAGTGACAGTACCACCGCAGGTGGTTCAACCAGCTGAGGAGGAAAAAGAAACCCCACTGGAATCAAAGAAAGATTCTGATGAAATTGAGCCACAACAGCCAACTTTGGAGGTTTGTGAGATTCAACCAACAAAACCTCAAGCAGAAATAACAATTGATAGTGATGTACCATCACCAAAAGACATTGAAACAAGTCTTAAAATTAAACCAGAAGAACAGAAATTGATGGTATGCGAAAATAAAGAAACTCTACCTCTGCCAGAAGATTCAGAAATTACTCCAGTTAAAGAAACCCCTGTCTTGGATGTTACTGAGTCTGATGAACCACGTAGCCCAACAGCTGAGCGTGAGTTATCTTCAGAGGAGGGTCAAATGAAGACCACTGAAACACTGAGTGAGACTGGAGTCTCCAAAACCAAAGAAAAGAAAAAGACAAAGAAAACCCAAAAAGACAAGCAAAGACAAGGGTCGTGGGGAGGAGGAAGCGCCTTCTGACTTCCAAGAAGTAAAACCTGATTCTACTGAACCACAGGGCGTGATCAAAGAAACAGAGGAAAAATTAGTTCCCTCTGAAGAACAAGACCTCATAACTCAACCTCAGCCAGAAACAGTATCAGTGCCAACAGAGCAGGTCCAAGAAATTGAAAAAGACAAAGAAATTCCACTAGAAATGCCCAAAGACAGTGTTCAGATTCAGCCCCAAGAGCCAACTGCTGGTGTGGTTTCTGAGATTCAGCCAGCAGAACCTCATGCAGACAATTGATAGTGATTTACCATCACCAAAAGAAAGTTTAGACATTACCCTAGCAGAAGAAACCCCTGTCTTGGACGTTACTGAGTCTGATGAACCACGTAGCCCAACAGCTGAGCGTGAGTTACCTTCAGAGGAGGGTCAAATGAAGACCACTGAAACACTGAGTGAGACTGGAGTCTCCAAAACCAAAGAAAAGAAAAAGACAAAGAAACCCAAAAAGACAAGCAAAGACAAGGGTCGTGGGGAGGAGGAAGCGCCTTCTGACTTCCAAGAAGTAAAACCTGATTCTACTGAACCACAGGGCGTGATCAAAGAAACAGAGGAAAAATTAGTTCCCTCTGAAGAACAAGACCTCATAACTCCACCTCAGCCAGAAACAGTATCAGTGCCAACAGAGCAGGTCCAAGAAATTGAAAAAGACAAAGAAATTCCACTAGAAATGCCCAAAGACAGTGTTCAGATTCAGCCCCAAGAGCCAACTGCTGGTGTGGTTTCTGAGATTCAGCCAGCAGAACCTCATGCAGAAACTGATAGTGATTTACCATCCCCAAGAGACATCGATACAACTGCTCAAGCTGAGCCACAGGAGTTGAAAGAGAGTGAGCCTGAGGTCTCCAAAAAGGATCCAAGTGCTGAGTTAAAGGCCACAGATGTTGAGTCACAGTCATCTGTCGTTGATCTTGTGAAAGTAGCAGCGCAGGAAATTACAAAAGGTGTGGAAACAATATTTACCACTGATTATTCCAAAACTGAAAAGTTGGATGAGGAAGAGACAGCCGTTTCCGCGGATCAGTCAAAATCTCTACCAAAAGAAACAGAATTAACAAACGAATCAACGCAAAATGTAATTCAAATTCAGCCCGAGATGGAATCAGTGACAGTACCACCGCAGGTGGTTCAACCAGCTGAGGAGGAAAAAGAAACCCCACTGGAATCAAAGAAAGATTCTGATGAAATTGAGCCACAACAGCCAACTTTGGAGGTTTGTGAGATTCAACCAACAAAACCTCAAGCAGAAATAACAATTGATAGTGATGTACCATCACCAAAAGACACTGAAACAAGTCTTAAAATTAAACCAGAAGAACAGAAATTGATGGTATGCGAAAATAAAGAAACTCTACCTCTGCCAGAAGATTCAGAAATTACTCCAGTTAAACAAACCCCTGTCGTGGATGTTACTGAGTCTGATGAACCACGTAGCCCAACAGCTGAGCGTGAGTTACCTTCAGAGGAGGGTCAAATGAAGACCACTGAAACACTGAGTGAGACTGGAGTCTCCAAAACCAAAGAAAAGAAAAAGACAAAGAAACCCAAAAAGACAAGCAAAGACAAGGGTCGTGGGGAGGAGGAAGCGCCTTCTGACTTCCAAGAAGTAAAACCTGATTCTACTGAACCACAGGGTGTGATCAAAGAAACAGAGGAAAAATTTGTTCCCTCTGAAGAACAAGACCTCATAACTCCACCTCAGCCAGAAACAGTATCAGTGCCAACAGAGCAGGTCCAAGAAATTGAAAAAGACAAAGAAATTCCACTAGAAATGCCCAAAGACAGTGTTCAGATTCAGCCCCAAGAGCCAACTGCTGGTGTGGTTTCTGAGATTCAGCCAACAGAACCTCATGCAGAAATTGATAGTGATTTACCATCACCAAAAGAAAGTTTAGACATTACCCTAGCAGAAGAAACCCCTGTCTTGGACGTTACTGAGTCTGATGAACCACGTAGCCCAACAGCTGAGCGTGAGTTACCTTCAGAGGAGGGTCAAATGAAGACCACTGAAACACTGAGTGAGACTGGAGTCTCCAAAACCAAAGAAAAGAAAAAGACAAAGAAACCCAAAAAGACAAGCAAAAGACAAGGGTCGTGGGGAGGAGGAAGCGCCTTCTGACTTCCAAGAAGTAAAACCTGATTCTACTGAACCACAGGGTGTGATCAAAGAAACAGAGGAAAAATTAGTTCCCTCTGAAGAACAAGACCTCATAACTCCACCTCAGCCAGAAACAGTATCAGTGCCAACAGAGCAGGTCCAAGAAATTGAAAAAGACAAAGAAATTCCACTAGAAATGCCCAAAGACATTGTTCAGATTCAGCCCCAAGAGCCAACTGCTGGTGTGGTTTCTGAGATTCAACCAACAGAACCTCATGCAGAAATTGATAGTGATTTACCATCACCAAAAGAAAGTTTAGACATTACCCTAGCAGAAGAAACCCCTGTCTTGGATGTTACTGAGTCTGATGAACCACGTAGCCCAACAGCTGAGCGTGAGTTACCTTCAGAGGAGGGTCAAATGAAGACCACTGAAACACTGAGTGAGACTGGAGTCTCCAAAACCAAAGAAAAGAAAAAGACAAAGAAACCCAAAAAGACAAGCAAAGACAAGGGTCGTGGGGAGGAGGAAGTGCCTTCTGACTTCCAAGAAATAAAACCTGATTCTACTGAGCCACAGATAGTGACCACTGAAGGAGACAAAAAACTAATAACTCAACCTCTTCCAGAAACTGTGGCAGTGCCAACAGAGCAGGTTCAACAAATAGAAAAACACAAAGAAACTCCACTGGAAAGGCCCAAAGACAGTGTTCAAATTGAGCCCCAAGAACCAACTTTGGTGGTGTTTGAGATCCAACCAACAGCACTTCAGGCAGAAATACAAATTGAACCTGCATTACCACCACCAAAAGGCACTGTCACCCAGAAACCTCTGTCCCACGATTTAGAAGTGACTGCATCAGAAGACAGTCCAGATTTAGAATTTTCTATAGCTCAGGATTTATTGTCTTCAGAGGACTGTACAAAACCGACTACTTACAAAGCTAGTGATGCAACAGTCTCCAAATTGGAAACAGTTGTAAGTTGTAAGGTTATAGAAATTAAGAAGCAGCCATTATTCATTGATCTCATCAAAGAAGCAGTGCAGGAAATTACAAAAGGTGTGGAAGCCATCTGTGCAGATGATTATCCCAAAGCTCAAATTCTTGCCCCTGAAGTTTCTTTTATTTTGGATGATAATGATGATTTAGGTATTATCAAACAAACAACAGATAAGGATACTGATTATTTAGATACTGATTACAATGTAGATTTGACAGAATTACAGTCAGGCAGTCAAAAACAAAATCTAGACAAAATCAAACAAACTGACAAACGTGACTCAATAATATGCAATGTTGAGATCCAAGTAGATCAGACCCTAAAAGAGAAGGACTTTAAGGACTTTGAGGGATCCAGCCCTAGTGTTAGTGAAGAAAAGGTACCTGAAGCAGCACAAGGTTCACAAGTAGAAGGCATGGAGCTTGAGTGTGTAAAAATGCATGATGATTTGCATGTTGTTCAGTCTATCACCGCCGAATTGCAGCATCAACAAGCACAATCTATCACAAACTTAGATATAGACACAGCAGACCACATTGAATTCATGCTAGATGTTCTAATTGATAAGGGTAATGTGCAAGAGACTCATGTTGAATTGCAGAGTGATAGACCTGATGAAATTCAACAAGAGGAGTCGGAAATGAAAGAAAGGCACATAGTAAAAATGGATCCAGATGCTAAGCAAGTGCATGTAGATTTGCATGGAGACAGTAAATTTAAGTCTGAAGATAAGAATCAAGATATTGGCACTGCAAGCCAGATGGGTGGGCTGCAAGATTCAAAAGTGACAGAAGACATGCTTTCTGACTTGCAGGTTGTGGAAAGCAAGAAAATCATCAAATTAGATGTCTTGGAAGACACGAAAATAATCAAAAAGAGCAAACCAATCCAGACGCTACAAGATCATTTGGAAGACTTGGAGAAGGAGAGGAAACTGCTTGAAGATTCAGTTGACCCAACATCTCAAGATTCACAAGAATACATTTTGAAGAGGGCGGAGGCTGTAGGATCAGAAACACCAGAAGTCAAGATAGGACTAAGAACTTCTACTGAAGATGAACAAAACAAAATTTTTACCAAGTCAAGTCAAGATGATGCTACAAAAACAACTTGCAAAGACCTAGAAGCGAAAGTTAAAGAAACATTCTTCAGAGACACAGTAGCTGGGCAAGTTCCTCAAAGTCTGGAAGACATTACTGCTGTATTGGACAAATCTGATATGCCTGTGTTTGAGATAAACACTCAAATTGAAGAAACCATTACCATCACAACTGAACAAATTGAGAGATTTAGATCGGACCGAAGTCCAGATAGGAGACCGACTGGGGAAATTACAACGGTTGAAGTCCATGAGCCCACATCTTTAGTTTTTGCAGTGAAGCCTCATGAACTTGCCGCAACATTTGCACAAATTAGTTTAGCTGAAATTGACACAATGGAGCCAGGAGAGACAGAAATTAGGGTAAAACTTCTCAAAACAACAAAAGAGGCAGAAGAAGCTGAAGATGAGATGGTGGCAGAAGAGAAAACGTCACCAATTTGCTATCTACAAGTGGACATACCCAAAAGCCAAGAAGAAAATGAAAATGTGTTTGTCACTATAGTCAAAGAACCACAAATTGAGATTGAAACTAGCATTCAAAGCACAGATGAAGGTACATTGAGCGAGGCTGCTGCCAAGACAATAAAAATTGAAGTGCAAGGCAGTAGGCCAGAAACCCGAGACAGGGTGCAAAATGAGGCTGTTATTTTGCTACCGGAAGAACCATATAAAACTAAGACAGATGTTGTTGAAATTAGTTTATATGAACAAGGACTTCAGAAAATGCAAAAGGAACCAGAAGTAAGAGTGATTACAACAACAACTGAGACAACAGTTGAAGAAAATGTGTTGGAAATTGAGCCAAAGGTTGACTCTGAGATGATTGGAGTTGATGAATCTATCCCTGCTGAATTGTACAAGATTTCAGATGTCAAGCAAATTTCAAGTCCAACTGAAACAAAATCTGAAGAAATGGAGCAATGCAAATTTGATATTGAAACTAAACCAAGTGGTCTGTCTGACCAAGAAATAACAACACAAGATCAAGTACCAGCACAAGAAGATACAGTTGGAGAATCAGTAGGTTCTGCTTCAAAAGGACAACCAGACAGTGGCATAAGAATTGTAGATGCAATCAAAATACAGACACAGGAGAAGCCAATACAAGCAGTCTCTATAGAAAAACAAACAACGCCTAAGGGTCAAGAAACCAAACCACAAAAATCATTCATTGAGCTTATGAAGGAAGCAGCTCGAGAAATTACTCTAGGTGTAGAAAGCATTGTTACCGGTGTCTCTCCCCAAACTCAAACGTCTGTAGAGGAAGAACCAGATAGTCCAGAATTAATACACAAACAGCCTGAATTGACCCCATACTCTGGAATACAACTAGAAAGCAAAACTATTGAAACTGATAATGAACAAATTGCCACAAAAACACCACCAATGGAAGAGGGTGACAGTGATAAGCCCACTGATTTAGTTAAAGTTAAAAAGCAGCCAGTAATAGAGGATGCTAAACAGGACAAAATAAAACAAGATCACCCTACAGAAGATATCAAAGAAGTAGTTAAAATTTATCAAGACCAAGACATAACAGAGGAGCAACAACAATTTAAACCAAGTGAACCTATTCAAGAAACTAAGACTGTGCCAGAAAAGTCTTTTGTGGTCATGATGAGAGTTGCAGCACAAGCACTTGAGCAGGAAATTGAACAACCCAAATTGGCAACTCAAGACAAGGATGACGACGTATTTGTTAAAGAAGATTTAGCTATTGCGCAAACAGAATTGCAAGAAACAAAGCAAGAAATATTGTCTGAGGTTGCTATGCGTCCATCAGATGAAGATAAAGATCTTGTCAAAGAAGTTCCTGAAATTTCACACAGGCGCCTAAGAAGACAAGAAAGTGTAGGCGTCATTGAAGATCCAGGAGTAAGTCCAACTGAAGTTGCTGAAACCTTTACTGATACTCTAACAACAATGCAGTTTCAACCTACTCAAAAGATTGAATCCAGAAAAGTAATTCCATCTAAGTCAAAGACAACAATATTCGAAACAGCAGTGAAGAAGGAGAAAGTGCCAGTATTACAAGGAGAACGTAGAGAGTCTGTTGGCGATGAACCACCAAAAAAACAAGTTTATGCAGAAATTGGAGCAGAAAGACTTCAAGAACCAAAGATTGAAACAGCAAAAGAGAAGATGGACAAACATCTAGGCACTGATACAAGTGACACAATTCAACCCACTTCTGATGTCTTGCCAACAGTTACACCACAAGAGGCTGAGTCAACTAAAGCATTACCATCTATAGTTGTTGATGCTGTTAACCAAATGGTTCAAACTACTATTAGGGAAGCTACAACTTTGATTCCGAGGCCTGACACAGTGCATGATGCAGTTGAAACTATAAATATTACCCCCAAAGAGCAAAGCACTGACAAAACTGAAGATCAAGATTTGGAATTGGACAGAGTGCTTCCAGTAGAACAAGCAACACAAGTGGTCAAATTAAGTTCTATCATGCAAGAAGAAGCAATAACCGAACCTGAAGAAACTGATGTAAGAAAAATTTTGGCCTTAAATGAACTTAAACTTGTTGAGACATCTATTTCTTCGTCTGTTACTGAGCCAACAAAAACTACTACCCTTGAAACCATTGCTACACATGAAATGGTACAGACAAGCAGAGAAAAGAAACACCCAGAAGCTATGGCTGACATTGCTCAACCTTCTATTGATACTAAGGCCACAACTGAGCTTGAAAAATCTAAATTAACCAAGACAGTAGCATTAGAAGCACTAGAAATGGTTGAAACAGCATGTGTGACTCCAGAATTCGAACAACCTAGTACAAAACCTCAACAAAGGGTAACTTCATCAATTAGCACACTTAACGCAACACAAGACAAGGACGAGCCCCAGAAAACAGACAAAACAGATGATGATATGCTAGTTATTGTTGTCAAAGAGCATGAGGACAATACTGAACCTAAACTGGCCATTGAATCCAAAACAGACACTGATGAATTTGTCAGCCCAGCAACAGGTACAACAGAAGAGGCACAAGAATTGACAATATTGTTAACAGCAGAACCACCTGCTGAATTTGAGGTGCTTGAGATCCCAGTAGAAACCTCAAAAATAGAAGGAGTTGATGTTGAAAAGTCTGATCAAACTGAGGAAAAATCTAAAGAAGTTATTCCATTTGAGAGTGAAGTTGAATCTTATGAAAAGATGACAGCCACTGACACCAAAACACAGACAGATGAACTTGATAGTCCAGTAACAGAAGAGATACAAGAGGCTGAATTGACAATATTGTTAACATCAGAACCACCTGCAGTTGAACAAACAGAATTGGAATTTGAGGTGCTTGAAATCCCAAAACAACCCTCACAGATGCAAGCACTTGATGATTCTAGTGATAATGAAAAGTATGAAGAGGTGGAAGTCCACGTAAAAGACTGGGACAGGCCTAGACAACCAAAATCTGAAATTGCTTCTACCATTCAAGACCAAGGTGATGCACGAACTCCTGAAGAATTGGCTCCAAGTATGTCTTCGCAAATTGAAGAGACAGCAGTAGTTGTATATGAAACAGTTACAGAGACAATTGTGAAAGTAAAAATGCAAGAAAAAATGAAACAAGAAGCTGTTCCATTTGAGAGAGGACCTGAATTTGACCCAAAGCAAACAAGCATTGAGTTACAGATGCCAGAACAAGTTACCAAAGAACCATCTCAAGAAGGTGATACTGAAGAAATCCAACAAGAAGGAGCAAAGCAAAGCAAAGTCATTAAAACTGCAGAGTATCCAGAAATGACTCCTACAACCAGTGCAGATGAAGTGCAGATTCAGGAATTGGAAACACCCCAGGTAATTTTAGTTATTCAATATTTTAAGAAAATGTGATTTTTGTAGAACATTTAATTGTACTTAAATCACCAAATAATCCTTCAAATTCTAATACCACCTCTCCAACAGGTCTCCATCACTCATAACCATTAATGTCACTTTCCTAGTTTAGTTATAAATGTTCACCATCCCATAGCACCACATCATGTTTTCATTCACAAGCCATCTGCACGGATTGCATTATATGTATTATTGTGTAGTTTAGCATGCTAGTTGCGACCTTCATTGCTAATGCGATATGCAGTTTTCCGCTTCAAATTTGATTTACATTTTGACATTTTTAACTGCATTAGTGTAACCAACATTATTATGTGTTATCATGTTGTACTTAACTCATTCTAACTCCCTAACTTCATGAGTCCTAAAACATTATTTTCAGGAAACATGGGAGGATGCTGAGGAATCTTTAACTGAATCTGAAGTTGTCGAAGAGGAAGTTTGGAAGGAGCCAGAAGAATCCGTGTTGAGGGGCATTTTCTCAGAGATAGACCTCCTTGTGGAATCTGGACCAAGCTGCCAGCTTCTCAAGGTACAAAAGTTATGGATAATTTGCATTTGTCAAATGTAGTAGGTCTAAGTAGCTCTTATATAATACCAAGATGGTTTTATTTTTAAATGGTTAGGTTAAGCACTTGCCCAGCAGCTGCGGGATCTGCGGTTCAAACCTCATGAGGTTCTCCTCTTATGTATTGTGTCAATTTATTCATTAATATATTGCTGCCTTTCAGATTTCATTAAAAAATGTACAAAATGAAAGATTTGAATTTGAATTCTTAACTAGGCCCTTGAACTTGCTTTTATTTCTTGTTAACATATACATCAATCTTTTAGTTATTTGAAAAACCTGAAATGAGATTTTTTTTTTTTTTTTTTTAAGTCTAAAATAGTCTGTGATATTGTAATTCAGGTGAGGCCAGTGGAGGAGAGCCCAGAGACTCAGTTCACCTCAACCAGAGCCGCTCCAGAACAGGATCGAACAAACCAGCTCCACTGCAAAGTCCTGGTGTGTAAGAACCAACCCGCAACACTGAGCCCAACTGATGTGGAACAGCAACTCAAACAGGCAAAGGTGAGACTAAATGACCTATTATTGGATCATTATTTCAGTTTACTGTCAAAATGCAAAACAAGATTAGATGAATTTTTGTGTGCATGGGCATTCAGTTTTTTCAAATTTTCCAGATCTCTTTTTCACATTACATGGCCTCCCATTTACTTACATAGACTAGCAAACCTATACAGCACATAAACACATTTCCTTCAGAGAAGAGTCTTTTAAAATGTATTAACAGTAGTAGAAAACAGTTTTAATGTAGTCATTGGGACAGTTGTTTGAAATTGATATTCAACTGTCATTAGGGAGTCACTTTCAGTCTAATGGTACTTCACAGTGAAACTTACTAGTATACTGCCCTGAAATAGATCAGACTTAAAAGAGGAGTTATGCCTGAAACTGCCCTGACTTTGTTTACCTGATGTCTTGGTAGTAACAATATAATTTTTCTAGTTTGAAGGTATTTGCAAATAATGAGCTCCTAATTTTTTAGTATAGTCTCATATATTAGCGATGGTTTCACAATGTTCTTGTAAGCAGAAGTGTAAACCTTTCATTCTGTTTGGTCCAGGAGTGCAGAGAGGCAGCCAAAGCCCAGGTCGCCCTCCTCTCCGAGCAGAGGAGAGGGGGAGAGGTGAGCTCACAGGCCTCAGAGCTGGTGGAGGATCAGTGGAGAAGCTCTGTCCAGGACTTAGACTCGGTGATAGAAAAGAAAGAAGCTGAACTGCAGCTGGTCACTGACTACAGCAAACAACTGGAGGAGGTTGAAACCAGTCTGGAGGAGCTGAGGAGGGAACTGGACATTGTCACAGAGTGAGTATAGTACTGAAATTGATTAAAAATAGAAATCCTTTGTTAATGCATCTTTGGTCTGTGAATTATTGTTATACAAATAGGAATGGTTCAATATGTATTTATTTATTTGATGTTGAGTCAATACTTATATCCAGTTCTACATTTTACCAACACACAGTGTCTAGAGTAAACACAAAATCAATAAGCACATTGTATAAAAATAGTATTAAAAAGTAAGTATGAGAAAGACAATAAAAACTATAAAAAATACTCAAATTACTAGAAGAATGTAAAATCGAAAACGAAAGTCAATAAAAGTGTGTTTTTAAACAAAACTTAACTCCAACAACTGAAGGAGTGGTAATGTGAGGGGAAGATATATTATAATGTTTCACAAAAGTATTTTATTAAGTTGTAGTAAAGTTCACAAATTAATGTTTTTGTAAAAAAATAATAAAAATAAAACAATTGTAATGTATCTATGAATCTTAATTATTAGTGGTATACACAGTTAAGTTCATACCAATACACAATGTCTCCTGAATCTTTTTCGAACATAGTATCTATTGCAGTTTTTTTTTTTTTTTTTATCTCCCTCAACTTTTTAACACTTTTAACATTTGTTCATATCAGTAAAAACAATAAATCTCATGTTATATTTTTTTATATTTGTTTTTCAGGTCTCCAGGTGAAAGCTGCTCTGAAGAGGCTGAACGTCTCAGCTCTTTACAGAGGACTTTGGAGAAGAGACGGACCATCTTCATTCAACTGATGATAATCTACAGAAAACTATACATAATTTTCCCCAAATGTGAGAGGGCTGCTGTTCAAAACACCCTTAAAACTCTGCAAAGCCAATGGAGACTTATTGAGAAAACCGTTGAAAAATCCCTCTATAACAAAAATGCTATTATCTATGAGACAGACAGCATCAAGACCGAGATGACCAACTTGCAAGGACAACTGGCAGATATTGCTGATGAGCTCAATAACATTAAGAATGAAGAGTGGAATTGCAATGAGGCACAAAATTTAATTATTTTGAATGCGGAACTTAGCGCTGCAAATGAGAAATTCTGCTATTTGAAAGCTCAAACAGACAAAATCCTCCCCAACTCACAATGGGAAAAAGACACCAAAGAAATTCAAGATGGCATTCAAGGAATTGAAAATAAACTTGGACAAATTGAGAAAACAATAATTTCCAAAACCAAAATCAGCAGTAATCCGATAATGGAGAAGATCGTTGCCGTAATAAGAGATGCATTTGCTTGGGCCAAAAAGACAGAAACAGACATTGAAAGTAGACAAAAGAGGGTGTCACTGCTTCCTGAACAGGTCCACCACCAACTCCGAGATCTAAAGAAGCTACAATCTGAAGTAATGACCAATCAAGGCCAGCTGGAGGAGCTAGTGGAGGAAGTGAATGAGCTTTTACCACAATTGGATGAAGAAGAAGAGATCCCGATGATCAGCGCATCTTTGAAATCTCTTGAAGAATTGTCCAAGTTGACTGCTGAAAAGCTGGTCAGTGCTATAAGGAAAACAGAGTCAGGATTGCAAACCAGAGAGAAGCTATCCCAACAAATTGCAGATTTAGATGCATGGATTATTTCTTATTTGAACAAAGAATCTGTTAGTAGTCCTGAATTGGAAAAGAGCTTACCAGATTTGGAACGTCAGGCACGAAAAACCCAAGAAACACAAGATGAAGCTGAAAAACAAGCCAGAATTTGCGAAGCTCTATTGGTAAAGTCTAAAGAAATTGCCCCTGAACTTACCATCACAGAGAATTGCCAGCTATTTGACAGGCTTATAAACCTACAAGATGACATAGATGATATTGTTGAAAAGGAAAATGTGAACAAGCAAGAAGTGGAGGAATGCATCAAAATGGTTGAATCCAGCAAGCAAAAGTTAGTTCCAATTGTAAAGAGTATAAGGCACATGCTTGCTGATGTGACCCGACCAAAATTCCCAATTACAAGCAAGTCGATACAAGCATTGCAACCACTGAAAAACACTCTATCTGAACATAAATCGCAAGTTGAACGTTTGGAGCAATGGTCATCTCCAGAAACATCCAAAGAAATTCAAGGTTTTATCTGTGATCTTGAAAACAAACTGTCCACCTTGGAACCCAAAGCCACTGATCACGAGTTGTACCTGAATTTGAGGAAGTTCTTGGAGGAGCTGAAAGAGAGTATGAAAGACCAAGTTCGAAAAGCTAAAGATGAAACTGAAGATATTGAAAAATACAAGCGATGCCAAAGTTTGTTTGTGCAATTCCCTGCGATAAATGTGCTTTGCCAAGAACTTAAATCAAAATTGCTAGACATTTCCACTGATCTTTACCCATCACAGTTAAGTGCAGAACAGCAGAGGGTAAAACAGACAGAAGAGACTCTGAATACAATGGAAACTTCCCTAGAAAATTCTTTGATCATCACTGAAGGCAATTTGCTGAAAAACATGGATTTGGGAATAGAAATTAAAGCAACAGTGGCCTTTTTGAAGAATATAAACAAAGATTTGAACAAAAAGACTGAGGGGAAGTTGACTAAAGCAGATACAGACAGAGAATACATGAGGATTTTAACCTTGAGGAGGACAGTGGAGATAAGACTGAGAGCCTGGGACGTGCTCAAATTGAAGTCAAAGAAGAAAGAGCCAGGAGCAGAGGATGTGACCAAACTGAAGAAGGAGGTTCTGCAAGAGTGTGACAAACAACTGGTAAGGAATATTAAATGAGTTTGTTAATTAACTGTACATTATTTGATTATATGCAGCACTGAAATTTAAATACATTTTGAATTTTGCATGCACTTTCTACCAAAATAGATAAAAGTGTTGTGTATCTTAGTTTTAGTTCAAGTTTTAGCATTCCTTTAACAGTATTCTGATGATTTTTAAGCTATAGTTGCAGTCACATATACACAATTCTATATAAGCTTCTTCCTACATGTACCAGATTTAGACAACTATTAAGAAAGGAAATGATAACAATAGTAATGTATAATTTTCACAGAAAACATTTGCTCTATTATTTAATTATTATTATTATTTAATGTTTTTTTCTTAGGAGAGCATGACTGAGACCAGACAGTCTTTGAGAACCTACACTGCCACTGTGAAAAGAGTCATCCTCCTCTTCCACCACACCGAAGTCCGTCTGCGACACCACTTTGGACTCCATGGACTCTGCTCTGAGCGATCAGATCAAATCCTTCGGTCTTTGGACTCTCTGGACCAGGACTTCCAGAATCTCACGGACCAGCTGAAGACCTGCTTCCCCCCAAATCGCCTCCAGTCCCCCGCTGTGAAGGAGCTCCAGGAGAACACCCTGAGTCAGCTGCTGGTGATGATGGCCACAGTGAAGGCGAAGGGGCAGATGGAGCTAGAGAAACTCAACAGGTAACAGATCTCACCAGCATCTTTACTGTACATAAATTTAGATCATTATTTCATGTTTAAATATAATGGTCTGGTTTCAATGTTTGCAGCTGTGTGGAGCAGTACAGTCATTACTGTGAGCTCTGTGATGACATCACTCAGAGACTGGAGCGAGCAGAGGAGAGTGTGAACGAACTAATGACCCAAAAAGTGACTTGTCTGAGACACTGCTCCCAGCAACAGGAACAGCTCAAGGTATGGACAATGTTTGAGATTTGCAAACATGCTACTTGGTCAAAAACTAACAAACAAAATCATATGCCATTTTCAAAGTCAGATCAAATCTTTCTAGATAATGCTGTATATGTATATGCTGTATGTAATGCTGCTCGCCTGTTTTCCAGTCTCTTTGCTCAGAGGCAGAGTCCCTGCAGAAGGCACTTGACTGATCTGAGGGAGTGGTGTGAGGAGCCGAGTTGCAGACGACGCAGAGAAACAACAGTGGCCATTTTGTTTGAGAGAGTCTCAAGGCTCAGACGTTGCTCCAGGAAACTGAGCTCCAGATGTGAGCAAAGGATCAGCGAGTGGAGCCACATCACCGACAGTGTAAGAGCTAGAAGAGAAACTGCAGATTAATTATGAAACTATAACAATGATTTTTCATTTGTCAATTCCTCTGTACACATTTAAATGAACTTTGAACAGGTTCCTTTTCAGTTATGAAAACGTAAAACTGCCCTCTCTCACAGGTGGAGAAGGCGGAGTCAGTCCTGTCTCAGGTGGAGGCGGAGCTGCCCTCTCTCTCCCCCCTGACGATGGGTACAGAAGAGCTTCATGATGGGGTCCAGTCTTGGGAGCAGTATCAGGATCGACTGGACTGTGAACACCGCGCTCTTTCCGCTCTCGAGCTCAGAGTCGCACGCCTGCTTGAAGTCCCCGCCCACCTTGAACAAGCCCCGCCCACTCCCCTCTGTCAACAGCTCCAGGCCATGCAGACCAGATACAACAGGTGATGAAGATTTTTAAAAACTGAAGGGGGAAGGAGTAATATTTGTGACCATAAGAGTTGCTTTTATATGACTGGGGTAAAACTAATAGTAATATTGCTAACATTTTCCTCTGTAACTTCTGTCAGTGTGAGTAAGCGCAGCAGTGTGGGCCTGGCCTCTTCTCGTTCAGAGCTGGAGGAGAGAGAGAGGAGCCGAGAGGAGCTGCAGAGGCTGAAGATTTGGCTGGAGGCTGCAGACCACCTGCTGTCAGAGCCTGAGACCGGCAACGCCCACGAGATACAGGTCAGAAATGTCCTCCAGAACTAATATAGAACAATACAATGTGTGGACCAAACTGTTGTATCTTATTCTAGTTCAATTAAGTAATGTCATACTTAAGTTCTTCTGTTTATTTCCTTTATTTATTTTTATTTTTTAATTTTTTTTTATGTTTGAAATGAATTGTTTCATACATTTTTCACCTAAATATTTTAATTCTGATACATGATGCATGATTTTTGAAATTTCTATGAAGATTCCCTTATTCCCAATATACTGATAGCTTTCTTTATTCACAGAGTTGGGAAAGTAGCCAAAATTGTACCCAAGTAAGAGTTTTGTTACTTAGTACAAAGTAGTGGTCAAAGAAATTACTGGATTAAGAGTAAAAAAGTATTTGAGAAAACTACAACTCATGTAAGAGGAACTTAAAGAGTAACAGTCAGGATGTAACATCTGATTTCTAATTTCAAGTGTCATTGGAAGGACAAATAAATAATGCACAAATTCTGGTATTTTCAAAGCCTAATTTAGCCAAAGCCTAAAATTTTGAAAAACTAAATCATATCTGGAAGATTGGTGCAACACAAGTGTTCAAATCATTTCATATTGTCCATATAAAGCTTTATCATTTGTAAACTTACACAAGTTTAAGTGTGCAGCAAGAAAAGTAAAGTAAAATTTCTCTAAAAAGTAAATGTAACTGAATACTACCAATTCAGAGCTTAAGTTAGTCCATGTACAGATTTGTAACGTTTTGGCCGATTGTCATAAAACTTGCCCACAGTTGTACAGTGAACTCAGCGACCTGCCCTGTACAGACACCTGCATATCATTTTACACTGGTACAAAAAAGATTGTAGTGAAAGCTTCTGCTTAGAGGGTCCAGGGGCGACAGAGAGAGAACCCAGAATACAGGGATGATAATGTGGGGTCATGTTTCAGCCTGGAGTGGTTCTGGGGTCTGGGGACTAAACCGTTATGGGCCAAAAGCCAAAGAACCATTCATTCAAAGTTTTTGTACTGAGAAACAGTCACTGCACAGAGAAAAAGGCCCAATGAAAACAGGCTCAGGGCTACAGAAACAAGTGAGGTTTACTGATTTAGAGATATAGACTAGTGTAGTGTTTTAATGAAAAGACAAAAGAGTTATTGTACAAGTTAATAGTAGAGAAAATTAGGTAGATAAGATAATTAACAGTAATGCATATGTCTGATTTCAGGAGGCGCTTCTCCAACTGTTTACCCAGAAGGCTTTGCTGCAGCGGATCACAAACTCTATACAAACAAAATACTCAGAGCCAGACGGTTTGATCCCGAGTGAGATCGAGGTTCTGCTACAAGACGCCAATCAAATCATGCAACAAGTCGAACCGAAGGTAAACCACCTCGTGTGCACCAACAGTGCGGGCGACATCCGTCCAGCGTGAATCTGTATTAGCTAATAACTTCTCTGTATATTCTCTGTCTGTCTTAGCCAGGCTTGTATAAATGACGTGGCTAACTCATTGTTTTTGTTCGGTTCCAGGTGAATGAGGCAGTGGAGAAGAGTGGTCCTGTTTACAGACTCGGCGCCAAACTGTCCGAGATCCAGTCAGGACTTCACTCGCTCCAGAAGAGACTGGACCAGAAGAGCCCCACTGCAGCCGAGGCCAAGATCACTCAGAAGGTCAGTGCAACAGAGAGAAATAGGGCAAAGTATAAACGAGACGATTATGTGTATAAGCTCTGTCTTATTATTTATTTAAAATCTACTACAACAATCCCAGTGACTCCCTCTCTCCCTGTAGCGTGTTTGGGATGAGCTGGACGTGTGGCACTCCTGTCTGGCTGCTCTGGAGGCAGATCTGCAGGACCTGGACAAACCACAGGAGGCGCTGGTGCTCACAGAGCGTCTGGTGGAGGTTCAACAGATTCACTCACAGCTGGCCAAACAGGCAGAGCAGAGGACCACAGTGCTCAGCAAGGTGCAGACAAATGTAGTATTTAACATGCGGGCAGAGAGTTTAGATCAAGACACAACCAGTTTAAAGGCTCCATAGTGCTTTATTTTCTGATCTCTGTTCTAATATTGTTTCCTCATCACAAACAGACCTGGAGCTGTGTTTTGTTTCATTCACACATGTTTAACACAAAAACCCTGCTAAGTTCTTCTCTCATATGGGAAACACTCTGTTCCACCTTGTGAAGCTGGAGCTTCATTTGTTCATTGATTCTGTCTCTGTCTTTCTCTAGATCCACACTTGGCTCCAGGAGCACCAGGAGATGATCAACAGCTCCAAGAGTTGGATCAATGAGGCTAAAACATGGCTCGCTGCTCCAGCCACTTACACCACCGCCAAGTGTCTGAGCAGCCACGTGCACGCTCTCCAGGTAACACATGCACAAACACACTACAGCCACGTGCACGCTCTCCAGGTAACACATGCACAAACACACTACAGCCACGTGCACGCTCTCCAGGTAACACATGCACAAACACACTACAGCCACGTGCACGCTCTCCAGGTAACACATGCACAAACACACTACAGCCACGTGCACGCTCTCCAGGTAACACATGCACAAACACACTACAGCCACGTGCACGCTCTCCAGGTAACACATGCAAAACACACTACAGCCACGTGCACGCTCTCCAGGTAACACATGCACAAACACACTACAGCCACGTGCACGCTCTCCAGGTAACACATGCACAAACACACTACAGCCACGTGCACGCTCTCCAGGTAACACATGCACAAACACACTACAGCCACGTGCACGCCTTCAAGTCATACACACACAACAGTCAGATGCATGCGCCCTTTCAAAATAAATAAATAAATAAATATAAAAATAATAATAATAATCTGAGTAAGCACAATCCATCAATATTCACCCCTCTCTCTCTCTCTCTCTCTCTCTCTCTCTCTCTCTCTCTCTCTCTCTCTCTCTCTCTCTCTCTCTCTCTCTCTCTCTCTCTCTCTCTCTCTCTCTCTCTCTCTCTCTCTCTCTCTCTCTCTCTCTCTCTCTCAGGTGGTACTGGGAGACTCTGCTCAGATCCGCTCCACTCTTCAGGGCTTCACTCTGGTTCTGGAGGAGATGTCTCAGGTTTGTGACGTCAGCTCTCTGCAGCTCGAGCTCCAGGAGGCCGACCGAGAGGTGGCGCAAGTCCAAGACAGTTTCACCGCTCCTCTGACCAAACTCCAACACGCTGCTGCTGTGAGTCTGATCAAAAACTTAAATTACAGTCACCTTTATTTATCTACTGAGAGCAAAACTCAAAGGTTTCAATCCCAGTGTTGGCCTGTATTGACCGATGTTGTGTCTTTGAGCAAGACACTCCAACGCCTGTGGCCATATCTGGTGTCTGTGTATCGATAAGCCCAAAATAAATAATCAAAAAGTTTTATTGCTGTTACAAAAGAAAACTGAACAAAAAAGTGTTTTTACATGTCTTACATTGTCTGTCTGTGACAGTGTATGTGACATGTTTGTTTGTTTGTTTGTTTGTTGTTGCAGGAGGTGGAGGCCATTGAAGGTGAAGTGAGGAAAATGGAGAACGATGTGGCTGAAATTAAACAGCTCCTGGCTTCTCCTGAGAGTTTACCCAGCCCCAAAGTCCGAAGACTGAAGGTCAGATTCACAATTATAAAATTTACTAGAATTTATTAGATAAATGATTATTATTATTATTGAATTATTAGTTCAGGAGCATTTGAGTGAAGACTGCTGAACTCATCCAAGAATCCCTTGTATTTCAGAACATGTTTGTAGAGGTCTAAACTAGAACACAGAATAAGACCCCATGAAGACACAGGGACATTCAACTCTCAAAGAGGATGTTATATTACCTAAATAGTGAAAGCCAAGTTGCATTAAATTTAGTGAAGTTTTAACAGTATGTCCTTGAGCAAAACAGTAACTGGCCTTTATAATACCAGTGTCTGACACATAAGTAATTAATCAATTAATTAATAATTAATTAATTCTCTAATACTGGGTTCAGATCGTGGAGCAGAAGATCCAAGCGATGCAGAGGACCATAAACGATATTCAGAGCAGCAAACCTCACCTGGAGCTGCCAGAAAAGGCTGAGGAGACCCTGACTGTGTTCACTGTGGTGGACCATCTCCAGATTCTGCTCCAAGAACTGCAGAAGGTACGACTTAATAAAGCAACAATAAAGGATCAGTTTTGTTCAAAACACATATGGATATGCATGACTAATGACCACAGGACCTATAATTTAAATAAAGCCCCATTGTGTAACTTTTCAGACAAAAATAGTCTAAAATAAAAGTGTATTTTAAACGTGTTGGTTTAATATTTGTTTCTGAAACTATAAATCATAAAACATATGGCTATTTTTATTTATTTTTTTATTGTAAATGAATAGTGTAACAAGCATCTCTTCTCTTATGAGACTAATTAACTAACTATAAACTTGAATTCTATTTCAGAAAGTACCGGCTCTGTTTATCCAGCAGCCTGACCAGCCCCGACAATCTCCATTTCAGCCTCCACCCGAGAAAACTACATCTGAGGAGGTGAGATTTGGTCAATTTCTTATTCCCATATACAACACATACAGTATAATAACGAATATGTTAAAACAAAATAAAAAATGCTCCTCTAAATCGATCAAATATGACCCAGCATTAATAATAATTTCTATTTTTCATATTTGTTTTTCAGAAGGAGGAGGGAGAGATCCAGATAGTTCATGTGAAGGAGGACGTGTTGAAGGTTTCAGGAGCAGAGCTGCTCACTGTGGAACAGTCAACAGCAGAACAGAGAGCGACCCCCACTCCACCGGATACTCAGGTACTACACGACAAAAAAACTATTACTAATACTACAACTACTACTTCTACTACTTCTACTAAAAAACTGCTACTGCACTACAAAAACTACTACTGCACTGTACTACTACTACTACATGACTAGAAATTATTACTGCTACAACATAACTACTACTACTACTAAAACAACTACTACAACTACTACTATTACTGCTACAACATAACTACTACTACTAAAACAACTACTACGACTACTACTATTACTGCTACAACATAACTACTACTACTAAAACAACTACTACGACTACTACTATTACTGCTACAACTGCTAAATCCAAACCCTGACTACTACTATTCAACCACTCCACTCCTACTACTCTTCCTCCTCCTCCTCCTCCTACTACTACTACTACTACTACTACTACTACTACTTTGACATCCTAGCCCAGGGTCATGTAGTAGTTTCACTAGTAGTACTACTTCTCCTACAGGACTAAAAAAAACACTGCCTTTACAGCACTGTTAGAAGCTACCACCACTACTACTACTACTACTACTACTACTACTACTACTACTACTACTACTACTACTACTTCAGTGCTACATTTGCAGTATTGAAGTGGCGCTCTGTCATGCCTCCTGTAAAATGTGTGGTTCAATAAGATGCATGGTGGAACATTAAACAAACCCAGTCTTGTGCATGTGATAAGATCATCATTATACTAAAGAAAAGAAGCACACATTTTAACTTTATCTCACAAATAACCCCTTTTTCACAGCTTTAAATCAGGCCTGTGCTGATTTAAAGTTCATGAATTTTTTCTTCCATTGGTTTTGTTTTTCATCTCATTTTGTTTGTTTACTTCATAACAAGTAGTTTAAGTGTTGTTTGAACATTTGCGGTTTGAATTTCCAAGAGATCAGGGATATGTTGTAGTACATAAGATTTTGATTATACATTTCAAGCACATGACCTATCTGTGTTCCCAGATATGAGCTAGACATGGTTGAATCAAATATGACTTTGGCTAATAACAACTGTAATGCTGATTTATTTTTAAATACAAACACATCTGATATGATGTTGAAACTGTTTATGTTATAATTTGGACAAGTATCCAATCAGAAAAGAGAATGAGCATCACATGAGTCACTCATTTGGGTTGCCAGTTTCAATGCTGAAATCCAGTTGTATAGTCCTGCTAGTGCAGCCTCTGCAGCTTAGACAGGGAATTCTGGAGGTTCTGAGCTTTCGCATGAGGCCTGAACATAAAGTGAGAATGAGACAAACTTGGATGTACCTCTATCTGCAGGTTAAG
>NW_026570971.1:33551354-33648812 GCF_026225935.1 Boleophthalmus pectinirostris | reverse complement strand
CCTCTGTACACATTTAAATGAACTTTGAACAGGTTCCTTTTCAGTTATGAAAACGTAAAACTGCCCTCTCTCACAGGTGGAGAAGGCGGAGTCAGTCCTGTCTCAGGTGGAGGCGGAGCTGCCCTCTCTCTCCCCCCTGACGATGGGTACAGAAGAGCTTCATGATGGGGTCCAGTCTTGGGAGCAGTATCAGGATCGACTGGACTGTGAACACCGCGCTCTTTCCGCTCTCGAGCTCAGAGTCGCACGCCTGCTTGAAGTCCCCGCCCACCTTGAACAAGCCCCGCCCACTCCCCTCTGTCAACAGCTCCAGGCCATGCAGACCAGATACAACAGGTGATGAAGATTTTTAAAAACTGAAGGGGGAAGGAGTAATATTTGTGACCATAAGAGTTGCTTTTATATGACTGGGGTAAAACTAATAGTAATATTGCTAACATTTTCCTCTGTAACTTCTGTCAGTGTGAGTAAGCGCAGCAGTGTGGGCCTGGCCTCTTCTCGTTCAGAGCTGGAGGAGAGAGAGAGGAGCCGAGAGGAGCTGCAGAGGCTGAAGATTTGGCTGGAGGCTGCAGACCACCTGCTGTCAGAGCCTGAGACCGGCAACGCCCACGAGATACAGGTCAGAAATGTCCTCCAGAACTAATATAGAACAATACAATGTGTGGACCAAACTGTTGTATCTTATTCTAGTTCAATTAAGTAATGTCATACTTAAGTTCTTCTGTTTATTTCCTTTATTTATTTTTATTTTTTAATTTTTTTATGTTTGAAATGAATTGTTTCATACATTTTTCACCTAAATATTTTAATTCTGATACATGATGCATGATTTTTGAAATTTCTATGAAGATTCCCTTATTCCCAATATACTGATAGCTTTCTTTATTCACAGAGTTGGGAAAGTAGCCAAAATTGTACCCAAGTAAGAGTTTTGTTACTTAGTACAAAGTAGTGGTCAAAGAAATTACTGGATTAAGAGTAAAAAAGTATTTGAGAAAACTACAACTCATGTAAGAGGAACTTAAAGAGTAACAGTCAGGATGTAACATCTGATTTCTAATTTCAAGTGTCATTGGAAGGACAAATAAATAATGCACAAATTCTGGTATTTTCAAAGCCTAATTTAGCCAAAGCCTAAAATTTTGAAAAACTAAATCATATCTGGAAGATTGGTGCAACACAAGTGTTCAAATCATTTCATATTGTCCATATAAAGCTTTATCATTTGTAAACTTACACAAGTTTAAGTGTGCAGCAAGAAAAGTAAAGTAAAATTTCTCTAAAAAGTAAATGTAACTGAATACTACCAATTCAGAGCTTAAGTTAGTCCATGTACAGATTTGTAACGTTTTGGCCGATTGTCATAAAACTTGCCCACAGTTGTACAGTGAACTCAGCGACCTGCCCTGTACAGACACCTGCATATCATTTTACACTGGTACAAAAAGATTGTAGTGAAAGCTTCTGCTTAGAGGGTCCAGGGGCGACAGAGAGAGAACCCAGAATACAGGGATGATAATGTGGGGTCATGTTTCAGCCTGGAGTGGTTCTGGGGTCTGGGGACTAAACCGTTATGGGCCAAAAGCCAAAGAACCATTCATTCAAAGTTTTTGTACTGAGAAACAGTCACTGCACAGAGAAAAAGGCCCAATGAAAACAGGCTCAGGGCTACAGAAACAAGTGAGGTTTACTGATTTAGAGATATAGACTAGTGTAGTGTTTTAATGAAAAGACAAAAGAGTTATTGTACAAGTTAATAGTAGAGAAAATTAGGTAGATAAGATAATTAACAGTAATGCATATGTCTGATTTCAGGAGGCGCTTCTCCAACTGTTTACCCAGAAGGCTTTGCTGCAGCGGATCACAAACTCTATACAAACAAAATACTCAGAGCCAGACGGTTTGATCCCGAGTGAGATCGAGGTTCTGCTACAAGACGCCAATCAAATCATGCAACAAGTCGAACCGAAGGTAAACCACCTCGTGTGCACCAACAGTGCGGGCGACATCCGTCCAGCGTGAATCTGTATTAGCTAATAACTTCTCTGTATATTCTCTGTCTGTCTTAGCCAGGCTTGTATAAATGACGTGGCTAACTCATTGTTTTTGTTCGGTTCCAGGTGAATGAGGCAGTGGAGAAGAGTGGTCCTGTTTACAGACTCGGCGCCAAACTGTCCGAGATCCAGTCAGGACTTCACTCGCTCCAGAAGAGACTGGACCAGAAGAGCCCCACTGCAGCCGAGGCCAAGATCACTCAGAAGGTCAGTGCAACAGAGAGAAATAGGGCAAAGTATAAAGAGACGATTATGTGTATAAGCTCTGTCTTATTATTTATTTAAAATCTACTACAACAATCCCAGTGACTCCCTCTCTCCCTGTAGCGTGTTTGGGATGAGCTGGACGTGTGGCACTCCTGTCTGGCTGCTCTGGAGGCAGATCTGCAGGACCTGGACAAACCACAGGAGGCGCTGGTGCTCACAGAGCGTCTGGTGGAGGTTCAACAGATTCACTCACAGCTGGCCAAACAGGCAGAGCAGCAGAGGACCACAGTGCTCAGCAAGGTGCAGACAAATGTAGTATTTAACATGCGGGCAGAGAGTTTAGATCAAGACACAACCAGTTTAAAGGCTCCATAGTGCTTTATTTTCTGATCTCTGTTCTAATATTGTTTCCTCATCACAAACAGACCTGGAGCTGTGTTTTGTTTCATTCACACATGTTTAACACAAAAACCCTGCTAAGTTCTTCTCTCATATGGGAAACACTCTGTTCCACCTTGTGAAGCTGGAGCTTCATTTGTTTTCATTGATTCTGTCTCTGTCTTTCTCTAGATCCACACTTGGCTCCAGGAGCACCAGGAGATGATCAACAGCTCCAAGAGTTGGATCAATGAGGCTAAAACATGGCTGCTGCACGCTCCAGCTGCTCCAGCCACTTACACCACACATGCTACAGCCACGTGCACGCTCTCCAGGTAACACATGCACTACACCACGTACACGCACACTCACGTGCACGCTCTCCAGGTACACACATGTCACACACACACAAACACACGCTCTGTAACACATACACACTACAGCCACGTGCACGCTCTCCAGGTAACACATGCACAAACACACTACAGCCACGTGCACGCTCACTCCAGGTAACACATGCACAAACACACTACAGCCACGTGCACGCACTTGCACGCCTTCAAGTCATACACACACAACAGTCAGATGCATGCGCCCTTTCAAAATAAATAAATAAAATAAATATAAAATAATAATAATAAAATAATCTGAGTAAGCACAATCCATCAATATTCACTCTCTCTCTCTCTCTCTCTCTCTCTCTCTCTCTCTCTCTCTCTCTCTCTCTCTCTCTCTCTCTCTCTCTCTCTCTCTCTCTCTCTCTCTCTCTCTCTCTCTCTCTCTCTCTCTCTCTCTCTTCAGGTGGTACTGGGAGACTCTGCTCAGATCCGCTCCACTCTTCAGGGCTTCACTCTGGTTCTGGAGGAGATGTCTCAGGTCTGTGACGTCAGCTCTCTGCAGCTCGAGCTCCAGGAGGCCGACCGAGAGGTGGCGCAAGTCCAAGACAGTTTCACCGCTCCTCTGACCAAACTCCAACACGCTGCTGCTGTGAGTCTGATCAAAAACTTAAATTACAGTCACCTTTATTTATCTACTGAGAGCAAAACTCAAAGGTTTCAATCCCAGTGTTGGCCTGTATTGACCGATGTTGTGTCTTTGAGCAAGACACTCCAACGCCTGTGGCCATATCTGGTGTCTGAGTATCGATAAGCCCAAAATAAATAATCAAAAAGTTTTATTGCTGTTACAAAAGAAAACTGAACAAAAAAGTGTTTTTACATGTCTTACATTGTCTGTCTGTGACAGTGTATGTGACATGTTTGTTTGTTTGTTTGTTTGTTGTTGCAGGAGGTGGAGGCCATTGAAGGTGAAGTGAGGAAAATGGAGAACGATGTGGCTGAAATTAAACAGCTCCTGGCTTCTCCTGAGAGTTTACCCAGCCCCAAAGTCCGAAGACTGAAGGTCAGATTCACAATTATAAAATTTACTAGAATTTATTAGATAAATGATTATTATTATTATTGAATTATTAGTTCAGGAGCATTTGAGTGAAGACTGCTGAACTCATCCAAGAAGTTTTTCAGAACATGTTTGTAGAGGTCTAAACTAGAACACAGAATAAGACCCCATGAAGACACAGGGACATTCAACTCTCAAAGAGGATGTTATATTACCTAAATAGTGAAAGCCAAGTTGCATTAAATTTAGTGAAGTTTTAACAGTATGTCCTTGAGCAAAACAGTAACTGGCCTTTATAATACCAGTGTCTGACACATAAGTAATTAATCAATTAATTAATAATTAATTAATTCTCTAATACTGGGTTCAGATCGTGGAGCAGAAGATCCAAGCGATGCAGAGGACCATAAACGATATTCAGAGCAGCAAACCTCACCTGGAGCTGCCAGAAAAGGCTGAGGAGACCCTGACTGTGTTCACTGTGGTGGACCATCTCCAGATTCTGCTCCAAGAACTGCAGAAGGTACGACTTAATAAAGCAACAATAAAGGATCAGTTTTGTTCAAAACACATATGGATATGCATGACTAATGACCACAGGACCTATAATTTAAATAAAGCCCCATTGTGTAACTTTTCAGACAAAAATAGTCTAAAATAAAAGTGTATTTTAAAAGTGTTGGTTTAATATTTGTTTCTGAAACTATAAATCGTAAAACATATGGCTATTTTTATTTTTTTTTATTGTAAATGAATAGTGTAACAAGCATCTCTTCTCTTATGAGACTAATTAACTAACTATAAACTTGAATTCTATTTCAGAAAGTACCGGCTCTGTTTATCCAGCAGCCTGACCAGCCCCGACAATCTCCATTTCAGCCTCCACCCGAGAAAACTACATCTGAGGAGGTGAGATTTGGTCAATTTCTTATTCCCATATACAACACATACAGTATAATAACGAATATGTTAAAACAAAATAAAAAATGCTCCTCTAAATCGATCAAATATGACCCAGCATTAATAATAATTTCTATTTTTCATATTTGTTTTTCAGAAGGAGGAGGGAGAGATCCAGATAGTTCATGTGAAGGAGGACGTGTTGAAGGTTTCAGGAGCAGAGCTGCTCACTGTGGAACAGTCAACAGCAGAACAGAGAGCGACCCCCACTCCACCGGATACTCAGGTACTACACGACAAAAAAACTATTACTAATACTACAACTACTACTTCTACTACTTCTACTAAAAAACTGCTACTGCACTACAAAAACTACTACTGCACTGTACTACTACTACTACATGACTAGAAATTATTACTGCTACAACATAACTACTACTACTACTAAAACAACTACTACGACTACTACTATTACTGCTACAACTGCTAAATCCAAACCCTGACTACTACTATTCCAACCACTCCACTCCTACTACTCTTACTACTCTTCCTCCTCCTCCTCCTCCTCCTACTACTACTACTACTACTACTTTGACATCCTAGCCCAGGGTCATGTAGTAGTTTCACTAGTAGTACTACTTCTCCTACAGGACTAAAAAAAACACTGCCTTTACAGCACTGTTAGAAGCTACCACTACTACTACTACTACTACTACTACTACTACTACTACTACTACTACTACTACTACTACTACTACTACTACTTCAGTGCTACATTTGCAGTATTGAAGTGGCGCTCTGTCATGCCTCCTGTAAAATGTGTGGTTCAATAAGATGCATGGTGGAACATTAAACAAACCCAGTCTTGTGCATGTGATAAGATCATCATTATACTAAAGAAAAGAAGCACACATTTTAACTTTATCTCACAAATAACCCCTTTTTCACAGCTTTAAATCAGGCCTGTGCTGATTTAAAGTTCATGAATTTTTTCTTCCATTGGTTTTGTTTTTCATCTCATTTTGTTTGTTTACTTCATAACAAGTAGTTTAAGTGTTGTTTGAACATTTGCGGTTTGAATTTCCAAGAGATCAGGGATATGTTGTAGTACATAAGATTTTGATTATACATTTCAAGCACATGACCCATCTGTGTTCCCAGATATGAGCTAGACATGGTTGAATCAAATATGACTTTGGCTAATAACAACTGTAATGCTGATTTATTTTTAAATACAAACACATCTGATATGATGTTGAAACTGTTTATGTTATAATTTGGACAAGTATCCAATCAGAAAAGAGAATGAGCATCACATGAGTCACTCATTTGGGTTGCCAGTTTCAATGCTGAAATCCAGTTGTATAGTCCTGCTAGTGCAGCCTCTGCAGCTTAGACAGGGAATTCTGGAGGTTCTGAGCTTTCGCATGAGGCCTGAACATAAAGTGAGAATGAGACAAACTTGGATGTACCTCTATCTGCAGGTTAAGGCTCTAGAAACTCAGCTTCTGTTGTGATTGTGGATTGAGTGCAAGTTAGATACTGTACCTTTAAAATCCACAAAAACAAAATATATAATTGTTGATCACATGACCCATGATGCTGAGCTGGTGTTGTTAATGGTTGCAGTCACCTGAAGGAAGCCCGGAGAGGGCATCTGGCTTATTTTGGTGGCTGTGGGACCTTTTCCTGGGCACAGCTCCGCAGGTAAAGCCCAGTACAAACACCGCTGTGTGGGGGAAGACTGCCCTCTTCTGGTGTCTCTCTGAGTCTCGGTTTTACGGTTTCACTTCTGAGAATGCTCTCTACTGCCCTCGTGTGGGGACGACCGATATTACTCTCTTTCTTTGTTGGCTCTTCTTGGGAGAATTCTGGTGTTACTGGGATCCTGTTTCAAAGGATTTTAATCATTGTATTTATTTATTTGACAATGAAATGATATATTGCAACATGACACAAAGTCATCAAGCCTGTTTAAAGATAGCAAGTTATTATTTAAGTACACCCACCCACACCTACTTTACAATACAAAAATCAGATATTAAAACTAGTAACACAAGTAAGTACTCATTTAAGCATTCAAAGGACATAAAAGAACCTTTCGTGAATGACTTTAGAATGATCTTGAGCTCTGTCAGAACAAGTATAAGAGCACATAGACTAGTATACGCCCGTGGACCACAATGGAACCTACTGGACCACTGAGGATTACACAGAAGACTTCATGGTAATATGATAGAAAGTACGTACAATGATCTAATATTGAAATCATTTTATTATCTTCGCGGTATCAGAATCGGTATCGAGTATCGAGTCTATTCCTTAGTATCAACATCAAGTTTGAAATGTTAGTTTAGTGACACCACTACTTTCAACTTGTCTTAGTTCATTATAACATTATGTCAGATTCTTAACATGCTAAAGCTAACACAGCCTAAACCTACTGTCTTTAAAAAGTAAATACCAACATAACTTTCCATTCTCTGGCTGCTGTAACGCAAACCTGAACATTTTCACTGTTTATTTTAACCATATTTCCTCCTCTGTGTGTCTAACTGCGTGTGGCACTTTGTACTCACCTCTCTCTGGAGCGTGTGCTCTGTTAGAATTAGCATCGTTGGCGTCCTGTTGTTGCTGATAGAAAATTATTTGTCGTTGGTGTCAGGAGCCAGAGGTCCGAATCGCTGAAGAAGTCCCACCTGATGTACCACAAACTGAAGAGGAAAAGGTAAAAACACAGCCGTACTTATATTCTTATGATGTATGTTTAGGCCTGTCACGATAACACATTTTGAAGTGCGATATTAGATTTAGACAAACTCACAGTAGCTCACACATCACAATATTATAATAGCAAAGAGATCAAATATAAATGGTAATAATAAACTCAGAATAACTAGCAAAAATAGCAAGAAACTGGTGTCAAATAAGGCATACTGGACTATTTCGGACTATAAGTCGCTCCGGAGTATAAGTCGCACCCGCCAAAAAATACAAAGTAGCACCGGACTATAAGTTGCACTTTTTTGGGGAAATTTATTTGATAAAATCATGGACCAGGAACCAACATTTCCTGTTGAAAGACAAGTTCTAATAATAACAACAGAAGAGAGAACAACAGACTGTTAACGTCACATATGAACAGTTCTTCAGATAAACTATAACATAAACAACAGAACAGAACAAGTTTACCAAACTCTCCATCTCACTCCAAATCACTAAATCCATTCAATTCTTCATCCTCGGTGTCACTTCTGAACAGGTCTGTCTCAACTTCCAGAGGTAAACAGAGAGTCACTTCCTCTTCTGTGTCGCTGTCGTCAGACTCAGCATCAGTTCCAGTTAGAATTATTCTGGTCTTTCTGAATCCCGACAGGATGGTTTTAATCTTACATTTTCAGTGGTGCAGACATAATGGTGCGATCGACTGACATGATACAGACAGGACAGAGGCTCTTTCTGCAGGAGACATGTGCAGTAGAGTGAAGTGACAGTGGTACAGGAGGAACAGGAGCAGCAGATACTCACACACAAGACTAGAACCTCTCACCGCTTCAGTGTGAACATTTTAATATATAAGTCACACCTCAGTATTGTTGCAGGAAACACCCAAATCATGAAAAAAGTGCCACTTATACTCTGAAAATATGGTAATTATATAAACATATATGTACAAGTAAAGTAAAAAAAAGTTAAAACAAAATATATAGTAATAGTATATCACAGTATATTGATTAAGTAAATATAGATGAAAAATTATAATATTTAAATTAATTTATGCTACTTGCACAAAAACCCAAAAGCCAGTTTAAAGGACAAATTCTAAGTATACTATATTGTTAAAAAAAAAGCAGCGAGCACGAGCTGCAATACATAAATACCTGAAGTGAAATGAAACAAATAGACAAACAGACATTATTAAAGGTACACTGTGTAACTTTGTGGTTGGAGGTCTGTCACCTGCTGGTTTCTATGGTTATGTCATTACTCTACCTGGAATGTTCCACAGTATGACAATAATATACAGCTCTACTTTACATTTATTCAGTTACAGGTGGTTTCATAGCTCAAAAATACCTAGAAAAACAGACTGTGAGCGGGTTCGCCTCTCCACAGATCTGACCTGTACCTGGTTTGGTCTGCATGAGGATATAAAGGTTTAATGTCTTATTGTGAAACATTCCAGACAAAGCAATAACATCTACATAGAGAAAAGCATTTGAATGACCCTCCACCAGAAAAGTTACACAGTGCACCTTTAAATCAACTTTTTATGGCTCCAATCTTATGATATAGCCAAAAAAAAAAAAAAAAAGACCCAGTAGTGCAAAGAAAATGTACACATGATAAATACTGACCACCAAAAAAAATGTAGTTCCAGCTTTCATATATTTACGTTAAGTCAGTATTGTCTTTATCGTGACAGGCCTATGGAGACTTTTTGCTTTTAATGGTCCCAAGTTGAAAATCAGATCATGTTGTATTGTGGTTTCCTCACCAAAAACATACCCGGAGTTTGTTTTCATTGATTCACACATTTACCGTATTTTCCGCACTATAGGACGCTCTGGATTATAAGGCGCACTCATTGAATGGTCTTTTGGAACTTTTGTCACATATAAACCGCACCGGACTATAAGGCAAATTAAACGAAACACAACAGTTCAATAAGTCAAACTTTATTTAACATGTTCTCAATAACTCTCAACTTTGTTCAATTGTAACGCGTAAAAAAAAATACTGTCTGAGATGCTAAATTGTTCTCGTATTCACAATAAGTCATAATAGTTGAAACAGTTGGGTGATTCTGGCGTCCACACGTCCACATCCCTCTGGTCATTATCCGAGTCAGTGTGGTTACTGTTCCCTGGAGTTCAGTTCAGTGATGATTCTGGTCTTGGTGAAAGCTTGGACCACAGTTGATACTGATCCTTGGCGTCCACGATCCGTTGGCAGATCGTGGTGTAAGTGGCTCGGCGCTGTCTCTCTGTCTTGGTGAATGTGTGTTTCTTCTCTCATCCACTGCTCCCACGCAGCTCACACTTTCACTTTAGAACAGTCTTGAGTTTAAAGTGGGCGTTGTGAGCGTGTCTCTTGACAGGTGCATTTTGATATTAAAAGGAATCACAGTCTGTATTACTCCTGATGCTCCTGACTATGGGAGCCGTAACGCTGCAAGTGGAGCGGCTTTGGAGTTTACTAAAGTCGTACTAAGACACCCCAAGACACCTGGTCATTTTGGATGAAATTAAAGGCTTTTAAGTGTGCCCTATAGTGCGGAAAATATGGTGATCCATCTCTGTTCCACCTTGTGATGTCATTTTGAGATCATCCAGTTGTGCTCTTTCATGTTTTTAAAGTCCTTTCACTTTCATTTATTCTGAGCATATATATGTTACATTTGACATTTACCTTCACAATCATGTAACTTTGGAGCTAACAGCGATTGTTCAAGCCTCAATTTAGAATTTAAAATAGTAATTTCATAGTTTTATTGGTATATATCTATTTTGTGCAAATAAACAAATAAATTAACAAAAAACAGAAACTATAACATTTGTTTGAAAATTGCAATCTACCACAGATGTGCAGTTAAAGGTGCACTGTGTAACTTTTCTGGTGGAGGGTCCGCCTCTGTCTCCATGGAGATGTCTGAGCCTTTTTATTTATTCAATTACAGGTGTTTTTATTGCTCAAAAAAACTCGTATTCTTACTGTAATCTGGATCACCTCAGTTCAGATTATAACTCACCTGCTTGTCTCCATGGAGTTTGATAAGTTTAATGCCATACTGTGTCATATTTTTGGCAAAACACAGAAGCAAGCCCTCCATCAGAAAAGATATAAACAAAGTATGCAATTGTATAAAGAAAATTTGAAAATCTGTTACTAAATGATGTTGACATGTGCCATATGACCCAGTCTAAACCATCTCATGTGGATCTTCCTCCCTTTTCCTCCATAACAATCATGATAACCCTTTATAATAACTAACTGTAATTAGCCTTAACGCATGAGCAAAAACTCAACTCAGAATGAACAAACTGCTGTTTTTTAAAAGAATGATTCAGACTTAGTAACTACTTTAATGCGCTGCAGCTGATTTGGCGTAAGGGTAAAGCTAACAACAACTAGCATTTTAACGCGCACTTCCCGATTATCAGACAATAAGACGCTTTCTAGGTGCAGTGGACAGTTACACGGCGGCCTCATTTTGACGATACATGTACATTAATGGCTGCTAACCTGATCTCACCTTTTATTACTCTGAGTTACTAAACCTGAATCATTCTTAATAAACTATGTGTTCATTGTGAATTAGATCTTTGTTCCTGCTTCATTAAGGCTAATTAAAGGTCATATTACGCTAAATTGACTCTCGTGAGCTTTAAAGGTGCACTATTTAACTTTTTTATTTACGGGTCCGTCTCTTGCTTGTTTCTGCGGAGATGTCATTGCTCTGCCTGGAATGTTCCACAGTGTGACATTAAACAGCTCTACCTTACATTTGTTCAATTACAGGTGGTTTTATAGCAAAAAATACCTTGAAAAACAGACATTCTGACTGTGATGGGGTCGTCTCTCCACAGATCTGACCTGTAACTTGGTCTGGTTTAGTCTCCATGAGGATAGAAAGGTTTAATACAAGGGCTGAACGATCTATCGTTTTGGACAGAAAATTGCAATTTCAGACAACACGATTTTGGGAGCGTCAAAGCCACGTTTTAGTTTTTTTTGCAGTACTCCTCGAAGTTTAGTTCTGCATCAACTCAATACACACTGCCACCGTCACCTTGTCGCAGTCGTTTTTGATTTATGGGTCTCCATCGAGGTCTATGCGCTGCGAAGTAATTCACCACCACAACTCTAGGAGGCGAGGATTTAAAACTGGTGTTCGTGGAAAGTTTAACATGAACCATGTCCAATGTGATAGAAACACAGAACAGACTCACCATCATCAGCACATCATCTGTCACAGAAAGAACACTCATATTCCACTGAGTCGTGTCCTTTAGAAGCTGAACCACATCAGCAGCACAAGGAAAGAGCTGTTTTTTTCAGTGCTTATAGTTTATGCAAATCAGCCATGCGGTTTTAAACTTTGTTTCTGTAAAACATGAACAAATGTGCATTAGCTGCATTAAACATAGAAAAAAAAATGGAGTACAGGAAATGTATGTAGAGCGGTGTTAGAGAGGACCAATCACAGCTCTTATTGTTTGCATAAACTGGGCTTTACGGTCCAGCATGAAAGCGTCGGTGCAGGATTCTGGTATGATGTAAGTTTTTGTGATGTGTGCAAATGTTCATGTGCACTGAAACTTGATTTGAAATAAATCGTGGATGAAATCAAAATCCCAAAATATCTGCCAGAAAATCATGATTACATTTTTCTTAAAATCATTCAGCCCTATTTAATGCCACACTGTGAAACAATCTAGAGAAAACAATAACATCTTCATGGAGAAAAACCTTTGACGGACTTTCCACCAGAAAAGTTACACAATGCACCTTTAAGTCATGTTATAATGTTTTTACCTCCTTAAAAACAAACCTGGAGTTGTGTTTTGTTTCATTCACACGTTTAAAGGTTGTATCAAAGATTTTCCAAGAGAAATACAGTGATTCTGCAGCTTCTTATGTAGAAACATCTCCTCCCGTCTCCTTCCTTACGCTAGAATTCACGCTTGTTTACAGCCGGTGCACGTTCAGAATCGCTGTTGAAGTTTCCTGTCCAGAAGTCATTTATTGACCGACGCGTCTTTAGTCTTTAGACCCTTCGTTTGCTTCATTCGCACCATCGCTGGAAGGAATCTCCAAGAATCACCTTAGTTTGGCTTTGCTCCTTTTCCCCTTCTCTTCTTCTTTCAGCGACCTCAAAAACAACGTACTTTTTTTTGCGGTGAACTGGTCGTGGATTCTCGTCTGCCGTCGCAACAAACTTTGTATGAACTACGAGGAAGCTACAGTTAAAAAAAAACGCTAAAAACCACTGCGTTGGTCGAGTAAACTGCGTCTCGTGTCTGTGGAAATGCGTGAGAGGTGAATGTAAACCACATAATCCCAGCGCACCGGCGACTCATTTATGCTAGAAATGTAGGGAGTTTGATTGACAACCTGACAGCCAATAGGAAACGAGGCAGCCTCTTTATCTGTTGGCTGATGTTTATCTGGCCCCATCACGTCCACAGTTGATGGATTTTCACAATCAAGGCTGCTGCATCTCTATAACGCTTTCATTGACAATTTGAAACAAAAAAAAATCCTCCATACAACCTTTAAGTAACTCTGCATTATTAGTCTACATGTCTACATCTCCAAAGCTCAAAATTCTCTGTTCCACCATGTGATGTCATGAAGTGGTAGTTTTCATGTGAACAGCTCCATTTACTTTTAGTTCTGTAAACTGGCAATTCCAGAGCTGAAATGATCCAAATGATTCTAGTGAAGGCGGAGTTCAAAACACAGTGGAGCACTTCTCGTATTACCACATGACATCACAAGGTGGAGCAGAGTGTTTTCAGTTTGAGAGAAAAACTCAGCCTAAATATGCAGGGTTTGTGTGTTAAAATGTGAATGAAACAAAACACAACTTCAGGTCTGTTTGTGATGAGGAAACAGCATTAGAACATAGATCAGAACAGAGCGTAACATGAACCCTTTAAGGTTTAGTTATTATAAAGCGTCAGGTCCGTCCTTCTTTGCATTAACTGTACCTCATCATTTGAACTAAGTGAATGTCGTTGCCGTGGTTTTGGACTGTTTAACCCTCTAATCCTAATCCCATCTCTGTAGGAGGCTGAACCCGAGGATGCTGGTTCGATTCCCGCCCCGTCCACCGGAGAGGAGAGCCCGGTACCGCCCTCTCCCGGCGCGGCCTCCTCCAAATCCGGCCGCTGCGTATTGTCCTAGGCCTAAAAACCACCACAAACCACCACTAGAGGCGCTACTTTCAATACCTACGGACTCTATTTTGCACTATCTTTAATGTTGCCGAAGATATTTACACTGTTGTCTGTAAAGTTATCAGATTTTTGTTATCAAATCTTATAGAAAAGCTGCTAACACTGTAGTTTAGAGCTCTACAAACAGTTTCTGAAATGCAACGCTCTTCTTAAAACATAAATCGCAAATCCTTGTGAGAAAAAGCGCAAATTTTTAACAGATTATAATTTACGACCCTTTGCAAACTACTTTTTCAAGTAATTCTTATAAAAAACTATAACTGTTTGAATATTTAAATAAAAATCATGATTCTTTACAGTCAACAGTGTAAACCGACGTACTCGACAGATGAATGAATGCCTTTTGAATGTCAGTATTTTGAACCTGTGACAGTTTAAGCCTCCTGCAAAGACTATAATTTATGTTTACTTTGCATGACCATGACGAATATAATGTTGATATATAGAGACGACTAATATATATATTTGGAAAAAAACAGTCTTAAACAACAGATTAAGACTTGTACATGTTGAGAATAATATATAGAAATACTACGGTGAACTACTGCAATGTCCTTTTAGATGTTTACAAGGCAAAATCACAAACGAATGAATGAATCGTCTTGAGAAATGGTGTCTGCTGATGCTTGGATTCCACTTTATCCCAAATATATACTCATTTTAAAACTATTATTCTATAGAAATGTTTAAGAATCGAGATTTTGAAAATGCAGATCACAATTTTGTCATAATCAGTAAAATCAACGATACAGTTATATTTTAAAGTGCGTTTTGACTTGATTTGTTGGGATTATGAGTCAGATCATAACTATTGTGTAATTTGTCCCTTTGTTTACATTACGGTTGCTAGGTAACACGCCTGTACATGTCACATCTGCTGCCCAAATAGGAAGTAAAATTATAAATTCACCAAAATGACAAAACTAGAAAATGTTTTGAAAATGTCAAATCTGAAAAGATGACGTTAACTATAAGGTTTTATTGGTCAAATGCGATTAATTAATTTCAGATCCCAATCACCATTTGAGAATCTCTGCTCAAGATCATTCATGCAACTATTTTTAATTCACAAATTTTGCCTTACTCTTACAAAATATGACTACTTCTTACGTAAAATTCATGAGAACTTTCTGAATATCTAAGGCCCATGTTATAACTGTTCTACTTCACAAATTGGGCCCTAAAATTTTGCAACTTTTATTTTATTTTATTTTTTTTCAATCTTTATTTCCTTAAAGCTCCCTGCAAACATATATTATTCCAATGTTAAACCTGAAATCTATTTAGCTTCTTTTTGGTTCGTTTTGGGTTAAATTAGTCATCATTTAAACTGTTTACAAAGTTATTTTTTAATTTTCTTTTAATTTTGTCAGCCAGGGTGTTTTACCGCAAAATAGTCGATTAGCTATTGTCTTTTTAATTACAAAACAAAACAAGCAAAGGATTCTTCTGTCTTTAAAATCAAATCAGAATAATTTGATCATACTGGAAATCCCGTTGAGTGCCTTTATATAGAATAATTTTGCACGTACAATGAGCCAAAACCCAATAACACCACAAAATCATGAAAACAAAATACTCAAATTCAAATGCTGCATATGTCCAATTTTTATTTAATTTTTTCACAATGAACATAACATTTGTACATTTAAATATAACCAAATATTTAACCTCTCCAGTGTTTCCTATGCTGTTGTTTACATAAAAAAGTACAAAATATGATATGAAATGAGCTAAAGTGAAGGGTGAGGGTGATTCTATATTGTTTTGCATGAACTGAATGTGATCCTGTTTCATATGTATTATAAACTAGCCTGTGTCTGTCTGTGCAGTGTGAAATCTTAAGCTAAATTTGAGCCTTGGTCTTATTAATATGAATAATGATCAATAATAATAATAATAATAATAATAATGATAATAATGATAATAGGAATAATAATAATGATGATGTAATGCTGTGTGCTTTGCTTTGGTGCTTCTTGACTTTTGTATTTTCAATAAACTGTTCTTTAACATTAACCTGCTGAGTTTTGATTAATACTTTTAAGTTATTGCACAGTATGTTTGATTCAGTTGAAGCTTTTTATTCATAGATTTCCTTTGCTTCCTGTTATTCCTGACATTTTGAGGACTTTAAACAATTCAAAAAAGATGCAACGTTTTGATTTAAATTGTCAATTGCCGTGGCTACAGCCCTATTATTTATCATTCACTATAAACCCGGGTAAGTTACCAGTTACAATCCAGTATGTCCGGCGATATCTACACACTTTATAGTTTACATATAGACACATCATGGGATACACACATTATACACAACATAGGAGGGGGATCTGAACCCAGCCCCCCCCCATGTGAAAGATGTGAATGAAACAAAACACAACTCAAAGTCTTTTTTTTTTTTTTTTTTAATGAGGAAACAACATTATAGATCACAAAAGAGAGTAAAATGACCCCTGCTAAATCAATTAGATTTTGATACATTTAATACATATGACTGGAATAATTTAATTAATTTTCAGTTTTATATGTAATTCTTGATTTTTTTTGTACACACATTGTACACACTATCCAGTATATCCGGCTGTATCTAAACACATGGCCCCCTATTAGTTTAATAAAACATACACACTTACATACATTACATATTATAGTATACACACAGTACATTATACACACATTACATATTATATTTTAACTACTTAATTCTACTAAGTTGTACCTCATTTATGTTTTTAAGTTATGCTCACTTATAGCCATTATAGTTGCCTTTAATTTAGAAAAATGAGTTAAAATTACTCAAAAACAAGAACATGTTACAGCAGCTTCACATAATTAAGTTAGTAAGACTATTTCTAAACTTTGAGTAAACACAACTTAATCTGTTTAATTACTTTGAAAGTTTGGGTTTACAGTGTTCTGAAACCCTTAGATTAGTGTTTCCCAAACTTTTTTTTTTTCTGGGGACCCGTATTTTAAAAGTCACAAACCTTTGCGACCCAAGTCAACAGACATTATTCATAAATCACAAAATAAAGGTGGATTTGAGCATTATTGAACATTCATGAGGATATTTTATTGTTGACTGAGTGATTGTGTCTCTGAACAATTAGTATTTATTAGAAACAATGAATAACAGTCACTGAAGCAGTAATAAAAGGATCCAGAAGTCGACTATTTGGACATTAAATATAGAACATTTCTTTTTCTTTTCAACATTCAATTGAACCGTGTGAAGAATCCCTCAGTCGTCCAGGTAGAATCCATGTTTGTCAACAGGACAAAAGTTAGTTTTGTTGAACTGGTTGAATTTGGTTGAAAACTAACTTTTGTCCAGTCGACAAACTGATTTTTCTCCTCGTCATTCAACTGAACCAGCAATATTAGAAAAAAAGTCAAAAAAAAATAATAGTTATAAATAATAAAATAATACATAAAAAGATTAGAAATGATACAAAACATGTCTTAACATTTGAACATTTCTAGTGTGATAGTTGGGCCTGTGTGTGTTTTTGTAGTGTGTTCAGTCCATTTCTGTTTCTGTGTTTTGTCTTCATTTTTGTGAGCACAGAAAATCACAATTCCCTGCCACGGACACAATCAGTGGATATCTCTGGAGCATACTTCTGGTGGCAGGAAAAAAGGCTATTATAAAAAAAATGGATGACACAAACTGCACCATCAATCAAAGACTGATCGGAAATTATAGATAAAATTTAAAAAATGGAAAAAATTACATTTGGACTTAATTTGAAAATGGACCTCTTTGACAAACTTTGGACTAAATGGGACTCATACGCTGGACAGGATGTGCCGTAACAGTGTTTAAATTTAAATGTAAAATAAAAACATAGGATGCAGTCTGTCAAATTTGTTTTCTCTCTATGTCAAGTTCGCTGTTTTGTGTTAGGTGTTGTTTACCTTTTCATTAAAACTGAAGAAAAAAAAAAAGAAAATCACAATTCACACAAATATATGTAGTAGTGAAAGGAATAATCAGAGAAATACCAACCGTACTGACGACAGGACATTCTGATGAAATCCTGATCCAGAATGACGAGAAATATTCACTGATTCACTGATTCAGAACTGTACATCACAGATCTACATGCAGATCGGGACAAGGCAACCCAAAAAAAATCTCTTGTGACGCACTTGAGGGCCGCGACTCAGTCTTTGGGAAACAATGCTTTAGATCAGACATGCCCAAATTATGGCCCGTGGGCTAAATGCGGCCCTCAGACAAATTTTTTTTAGCCCTCAGGCTTCCAGGTGAATTGGCCCAAATTACCTTGCATCAATTATAAACAAACTTTTTACTACCTTGATAAAGCCGATATTGAATATTTAGTGTGTGGTTTTAAGGATTTTAAGCGTGAATAAAGACTGATGTCTAATTCTAATGTGATAAACATGCACATATTTCAATGATTCACTGTATTGAGCACCAGTTTACAACCCTCGATCGGCCCTCTGTTTCGCCTTTGTTTAGGTTTGTTTAGATATGGGTCTGGTCAAGTGGTAACGGAGGGAAACAGGCAGATTTTTGACATTCAAATGTCTCTTATTCAGAAACTAGAGGAACTATTGAAATAAGTAAAGTATCAGAATGTAGGAAAGAGTTACACTCCAACAGGGTCAAGTTAAACCTGTGATATTCTTTCAAGTTGTTGACAAAAAATTTAAAAACTCATGTCGGTAACAGAGGGAATGAAATATGCAGCACTTTTTGGGCAATAAATCCAAACAGTGATAACTCTTGGTTCTCACTTCCATATCCTTAACAAACTGGTTTGAATATTTGCTTCATATAGTTTTCTACCATATGGTACAAGATTAGGTTGAAAAACCTCTTACTTTTTGACTCATGAGATTTTTTTATTAAGAAAGGTCATGGTAACGGAGGGAAAAGTAACGGAGGGAAAATTGTGCAAACAAGTAGAAGGTGCAGGATTTTACATCATTTGTCAACTTTTTTCTTCTGAAAACTTTAATATTACTTCAAAATGAAAGGAAACTATTTCTATAAAATATGTCAGTCCTTCCAAGCAAATTTTTATCATTTTAAATACATTTTTTTTTTTTAAATCCATGTACCTTCATCAACAGTTCAAAGATGGAATAACACAAGATATGATGAAATACATCCATTTATTTGACATGATTTTCAGGTCTTTGAAATTTGGGAAATAATTTTTGTTCCATGTTTCATACATGGTCTGTTTAAAACATATGGAACTTTAGAACCAAAAATGGTACAGAAAAAAGGTCAACAGTTTCATAAACTAGAGTACATATGTATCTGTTCAATACATTTTTATATCAGATGCATTAACTTGAATTTTTGGCCTTGATGTTTACTTCTGCTTGACCAGGCCCATGTGTGGCCCTTGATGAAAAAAGTTTGGACTCCTCTGCTTTAGATAGAAGGAAGTACAGTGACATTTACCCTGTCCTGATGACTAAACGATACATGCAGATACATGCCAAAATATAAAGGTGCACTCTGTAGCTTTTCCGGTGAACAGTCTGCTGCCAGCTTGTCGCCATGGAGATGATGCAGCACATGGCGTTAAAGTTATCTATGTTGCATTTATTTCTACATTTTATTATTTTTACTACAACTACTTTTAGTGTTTAAATACACTTTGAAAAACATCTGGTCTCGCCTCTCCGCAGATCTGACGTCTGATGTAACAGGTCCTGATAGAAATGGATAGGTTTAATGTGGAGGTGGAAACATGGTAGAGCCTCCACCAGAAATGTTACGTAGTGGACCTTTAGTGTATTAGTTATATGAACCTGATCATGCTGTTTCATTCATTTTGTTTTATGTTTATTTCAGTGCGTTTTTACTGCTCTTGTTCTGAACACTTTACTCTGTTGTGTTATGATTTAATATCTCCATCCTTAGACCAGGGGCACTGCTTTACAGTTCACTGTATTGACCACAAAACCACACAATGTTCAACTGAGTAGAAAACATTGGAGTAGAATGATCATCATAAATCACCGAAGCACAAAAGCTGCTGTCCACTCCTGTTATTTAAACCAGACCAGAGAATGATTGACAGATTAAACCACAAGTCTCTCTCTCCTCTCCTTCTTCCTCTTTATTTAACCGTCCAACTTTTTAAAATAAAATTTGACTTGCGCAATCAATATCTCGTTTTGTAATATATCGTTCCCTCTGTTCTTTCCCTCTTTATTTCCCTCTCTCGCCCCCTCTTTTTCTCTTTCTCAACTTTAAAAAAAAATATCTGTATTACACTATTTTCTGATCTGTATTATGCTGTCGTTTCCTCATCACAAACAGACCTGGAGTTGTGTTTTGTTTGATTCACATGTTTAACACACAAACTCCGCACATTTAGTGGCGTTTTTCTCTCAAACTGAAAACACAGGAAGTGCTCCACTGTGTTTTTAAACTCCATACACTTTAATTAGAATGATCTGGATATATTTATATTGAAAAAAAGGTAAAAAAGGAGCTGTTAACTTGAAAACAACCACTGCGGGATGTCAGAAGGTGGAGCAGAACATTTTGAGCTTTGGAGATGTAGACAGACAAATAATAAAGTGTAACTCAAACATGTGAATGAAACAAACAAACAAAACACAACTCCAGGTTTGTTTTTGATGAGGAAACAACATGACTTAAAGAGCACAAGAATATATTTTGCTTAATGTTTAACCTTTAACCTTTTGAATTGTCTGTTTGTCACATCTCACTCCTTTGTGGATTTTCAATTTTCCTCTCTCTTTCACCCTTTAAGTCTTTTTATTCCTCCCTCCTTCCCTCCTCTCTTCCTTCTTTCTTCTTTTTTTATTACTGACAAATCCCAAGGAGGTCAGGATCCACACACAACTAAACACCACCAATAATAATAATAATATAACAAAAAAAAAACAAAAAAAAACATAAAAAACACAAATTAAAAACCGAAAAAAGGTAACTCAGCAAAAGACTCAAACCATATTAAAATAAAGAACAAGAAGTAAACTATAGCAATAATAAATAAAGAAATAAATATTTCATTTCCTATTATGTTCCAATAATTTGTTATTGTCCATGGCAATTAGTTTCTTCTAATTATACTGTACTCTAATTGATTGTGAATTATGTTTTTAAGTATTCAGAACAGAAATTTGATATTGTTGAAGTCTTAAAAATAAAAATCTTAGTCCAATGAGGTTCATTTGGTCTTCTGATAGTTATGTTATTATGTTCTTTATTCAGACCAAGGGTTTGTTTTCATCCCTGACAGTTTGTTCTGCTCCCTGTGCTCTTCCTCAGAGTCTCGTGATGTCGCTGTGACATGTCGCTCAGGACAGAATCCCAGGTGTGTGAGAGTAAAAAAGCCCTTTGTCCCGGTTTATAGTCCCGTGGGTATGTTTCTGTATTACGATTGCCTGGATTTTACTCTCACACACCTGGGATTCTGTCCTGAAGTGGGACTATAGATGGTGTTGTCGTCCTGCCTCCACCGGTAGAAAGACAGCACCAAAACTCAACTTTACAACATATAAACATCACCACTCTAGAGCCACATCAGCCCGTTTGACATTAGAATGTGTTTTATGCAGCTTTGCACAAGTCTCACAGAAACAAAACTTAGCGAGAAAAAAAAAAAAAACAGTTCTTGTGGCTGATGTGGTTCAGCTTCTGTCAGACTAAAAGACACGACTCAGTGGAATATGAGTGTTCTTTCTGTGACAGAGGGGTGTTGATGCTGAAGGTGAGTCTGTTCCTTGTGTGTCGCGATGTTTTCAGAGATCAAACATGTGCAGGTTTATCACAGATGCGGGAATGAGAATTACAATTGTTTGTGGGAGCGATGTGTCCCAACAACACTTAAAAACACATTTTATAATAAGACAACTCGCGCACAGAAACAGTAAAGTTAGAGATTCTAAATGAGATTAATGCGATTAAAAAACATAACACGCTAAATATGACTGTAATTAAAGCGATAATTTGACACCCCTAATTTTATAAAACTTTTTTAGCTGAAATATCATAGAATAAGTCTGTTGTATTATAAATAGTTTGAAAGTTACTGTCTGTTTCTTTCCTCCCCTCCCTATCGGTCTTTAACCTTTCAAACTGTTTCTTTTTCACCCTCTCTCTTCTCAATTCCCATTTTCCTCTTTCTATCTCTCTGTCTATTTCTCCTCCCTCTCTCTTTCTTTCCATATCTCTCCTCCCTCCCTCCTCCCTCCTCTCGCTCTTTACCTGCCCAGTTTCTTTTTCACCTGCGTTTCACCTGATCCACCTGCAGGCAAACAGGAAGTCACCTGCTCAGGAAAGAGGAGGGGCGGAGCTTATCTCTGCACACAGACACACTGAAAGAAAGAAGAGAGAGAGAGAGAGAGCGAGGGAGCAGACAGGGAAGACTGGAACAGAGAAAAGGGGGAAAAACTGGAGCATAGCGGAGGATAGGAAAGTTTTCATGGACTTTATGGACTATTCTGTGCAGAGGTTAAGACTTACTGAAGCTGGTGAGTGACACAACGTATTTAATCAGACAGATCTTTGCTTTGGACTGCAGTCTCAGCTCCAACTCTCACAGCTCTTCTTTCAAACTTAGCAGCTATTTTACCTCCTTCATTGTTTGAAAGTTGTATTATTAGTTTGCTTTTTGTTTAGAGAATCCTGTCATGTTTTTTTAGTCACGTTCAGCCTCAGCTTGTCCTGCCTCTGTGAGTTTCCAGTTCTGCTCACTGACTGAAGTTACAAGCAGCAGTCGTTTCATTCATTGCCTCGCGCTTTTCCAGTTAAACTTTATCATTCTTAAAGGTCCAGTGTTAAGATAAATTGACTTTTGTGAGCTTTAAGTCGTCTTATGATGCCGTTACCTCCTCAAAAACACACCTGGACTTGTGTTTAGTTTCATTCACACATGTTTCAGTAACTCTCTTATTAGTCTGTGTACATCGTGAAAGCTCAAAATGCCCTGTTCCACCGTGTGATGTCATGTAGTGGTAGTTTTCAAGTGAACAACTCCTTTTAGCTTTAGTTCGGTAGAGATTTGCAGTTAAAGGGCTGAAGTTATCCACATGATTTTAGTGAAGGTGTTTGCACAGGAAAAAATGGAGTGTTAAAATTGACTCTCGCAGAATCAATTTGAACATTTTCTCAGGGTTTATATGAGTTCAATCTGTTCTAGAGTTAATTTAACATTTTTGGAAAGTTCCTGTTTAACCCCAAAATCGAGAGTTCTATTCATGTTTTGAGAGTAAACAGGTAACACTTTGTAGAGTTATTATGATTTAGCTGAACAACACACAGAGGTGTTTTATTTTTACTCCATATTTTAGTTTATTTAAGATTTATTTAAGAATTATGTATAAAACTGGGTGAAACTGGTTTTCTCTCGTGGGAGTTTGAAATAGTGGTGGGAGCAGCCGAATTAACTCTAATTGACTAAGGGAAGTTGAATTAACACTTGGGGAACTTGAATTAACTTCAACCACATCAACTCTGGCAAATAAGCCCAACTCCAACCCCCATTTAACTTAAAATAACACTTTTTATTTATTTTTTTTAATTTGTATTAAAAAATAAAATAAAAAACTCTGAAATATTTTACCTTCATATTTTAACCCTTCAGTTTTTCCTGTGTGGAGTTTTAAAAACACGGTGGAGCACTTCCTGTATTACCACATGACATCACAGTGTTTTTTCTGTTTGAGAGAAAATCTCCTAAATATGAAACAAAACACAACTGCAGGTGTTTGTGATGAGGAAACCTGATCACAGATCAGAATCTGGACCTGTTCACTTGTATTTTCTTGTGGTGCAAAGTTGTTTGTGGTTTGTGGACTTGTTGCCTCTTGAATCATTTTTATTATTAGTTTCAATTGAAGCTGTTTGCACCACTGTGACTCGATCAATATTTAATGAATGAATGAAATTTTTGTCTCATTTCAGAGTGGAGACAAGGCAACAGCCTTTTTGTAAATTAATAGAAAAGTTAAACTAACAAGTTTTTGAAGACTTCACTGCACTTTTGCTTTTAAAATGTGCTGCAAATAAAGTCAAATTGGACGGGTCATAAATTGGACTCATAATCTCTACAGACCTGATCTAGTAACAATAAAAATAATCTGTTAATCATTTTCTGGACCATCCCTAAAGCACACGCCAGAGGACAAAAACAGAGGCATTATTCACACTCAATGGCCTTGATCCAATACAACGTTTGACTTTTGTCTGGATAAAAATGTATTAATAAATCTTTGTGTGCAGAGGAAATGGTCAGATGACTAATTAAAAAGATAGTTGCCAGCAGCTAATATCTCTGTCAGATAAACACACACGTCACACGTCACTGGTCATGACTCACTCTTCATAAAACCATTTTCAGATCTACAACAGGAACTTGAGAAGCTCCGGCGTCTGTGCCCTGATGCTCCCACACTGACCTGTTCACTTTAGCATGTGTGTGTCTGTTGACATGAGGAAACATCAGACAGATGTTCAAATCCAATATCATGTCAGAGCATGTGACGTGTTCTCTGCAAACTCAAGTTAAACGAACTTCAGCTGATTTGCATCAGTGGCTCCAGTGAAAGATCTGCCCACGACACACTACGAACCAAAACAACATGAACACACCTCCAGTCCAAGCCTCAGCTCATCCACACACTCTGTGTGCACATGGACATAACTAACCCGCTAGCTGCTGCGATCCAAACAGGAAGTGAGCATGGCTGCGCTTCCAGCTCCATCGACTCTGGCTCCAGTTGACTTTACATTGTAAAACTGTTTCCTCTCTCTGTTGCTGCAGTGAGCCTCGTCATTTTGGTCTTAAAATGTTCATATTATCACATTCTACAGAATTCTGGGGGTTTGTATTTCACTATTTTGCCCGTAAATAAATTCCTTTTTCTTAATGTGGATCTCTGCTCCAAATTTGCTCCTATAACTGCAGCCTCGATGAGCTTCATTTGACTGGAGCTGAACACTGTGTGATGTCACACTTGTTTCTACAGTCTGTGGTCAGACTGGAGAAGCTCAGCAGGTCTGGGCTCTGCTCAGGAGTCAGGAGATGATTCCTGAACATGTGAATATGTCACGTGTGGACAGCAGAGGTGAAAAACTGTTGTTGTGTTCTTATGCAAAACACTTCAGCCACACTTTATGAAAGTACGGTGATGGAGCAGATTGGAGACCTCACTTCTGTCAGTTTGTCCCAGGGCAGCTCTGGCTACAATATTATCTGTATAATCGAGTGTAGAGTGAATTAATGCAAATTTAAACATCAGTTTACACATTTGAATGGTTCTCTTCTCTCCAGGCCCCAGACGATCCTCGCTCTGACCAGCCCTCTCCCTCTCTCCCTCTGCCCTCCTCCTCTCCTCCTCCCCTCTCCCTCTCTCCTCTCCCTCTCCTCTCTCCCTCCTCCTCTCCTCTCCTCTCCTCCTCTCCCTCACTCCTTCTCCCCTCTCCCTCTGTCCCTCTGCCCTCTCCTCCTCCTCCCTCGGACCCTGCTCTTCATGTCATCCTGGAGCGAGTGTCTGAGCTGGAGCGCTGGCTGCACACGGCTCACTGCAGCCTGGGGACCGCCGGGGCTGATGGGAAAAACATGGAGGCTCTGGAGAAGCACCTGCTCACCTGTCAGGTAAGCCCCGCCCAGTACACCTGTCAGCACCTGTCTCTCTGACCTGCATGGTACAGGTCTGTAGTCTTAACTGGCCAGTCCGGGATTTAACCTAAAACAGACAAGTTCAAACATTTGTCTCATGAATATTCAGTTTTCTTAACTCAGGCTTGTCACCAGTGATCTCCTGATACTGTGTCTTTGGGCAGGACACTTATTGTCTGATATAAGACCAATGTGTATCATAAATGCAGAACAAAGTGAAGCTGTCTTTCTCCAGAGTCATCTGTGTGCAGTCTGAATAGATTTCTACTCATGAATCTGGGACGACTCTCACTGAAAACTATTAAACCAATGATCACAGTGTCCAAACAAAAACTTCATGTTGACAGTTTGACAAGCAGAAATCAAGATTTTGTCAGACGCACTTGAGAGAGAAAAGCACAGGCGTCTTTCCCTCCACCTTTCCCTCTGCATGTTTCAAAAAAAGTCTGTATTTCCAATAAAATAGGCTGAAGTAAGTTTTGGTTTGTTCAGTGCTGAGTTCTGCACAACCCACAATACTGCTCTGTGATTGGTCAGTCTGAAGATCTATCACAAGTAAACAAGCTGGACTTGAACATGTCAGATTCTCAAGAGTTTGTGAACTCACAAAATTCGACAGAAATGATCTTATTGACAAGGTTACAACAAAGTATATTATTTCCAGACCTGTACTTGACTCTATGACAGCTGTAAAAACTATTAAATAAAGAATAGATCTGCAGAAATGCCAGTCAGAATCAGTCAGCCTCAACAATGCCCTTAACTTGTGATGTGAAAAGATTCCTAGACAAAAGAGTGATGTAAAAGCTCTTCATGTTAATTATTCTTAATGAGGCTCTGAACACAGTGTTTAAATCCTGACCTCAAACATGAGGTTGGACAGGTTACAGCTCCTCCCACTGTCTACACCACCACTGCTCTAATAATAACACCACAATACTGCACCGGCAGGACCTGGTCTGTGGCACTAAACAATGACTCACCTCCCACACTGCATGGGCGACAGTCCCATAATGCACCTGTGCAGAGGGGACAGTCCCATAATGCACCTGTGCAGAGGGGACAGTCCCATAATGCACCTGTGCAGAGGGGACAGTCCCATAATGCACCTGTGCAGAGGAAGAGGACATTATGTAAATCAGGGAGAGCAGGGACAGGGAGTGTTTTGTGTGTAAACACCAGGTCCACTATAAGGTCAATAGTTTGTTAACATACTTTTAATATTAATGGGTCATAGTGAAAATACTATAATATTTCATTTTTGACAAGGTTCAGTTTTTATAAATATTTAGATACTTTCAATGGCTATGTTCAGACTGCAGCCTGAAGTGACCCAAATCAGATTTTTTTTCACCCTTATGCTCCTGTATCTGATCTTTCAATGACACAGATCTGATTTTTTCCAATGTGACCCAGGACACTTGGATATGTGCTCCTACAACCGATACATATCTGATCTTTTGACATGCGACCTCAGTCTGAAGTCTTCAGTCAGTGAGTGGTCGAAATGAGTTTCTTCCGCAGGGTGGCTGGGTGCTCCCGTAGAGATAGGGTGAGGAGCTCGGAGTAGAGCCAATGCGCCTCCACGTCGAGAGGAGTCAGTTAAGGTGGTTTGGGTATCTGTTCCGGATGCCTCCAGGACGCCTCCCTCGGGAGGTGTTCCGGGCATGTCCCACCGGAGGAGGCCCCGGGGAAGACCCAGGACACGCTGGAGGGACTATGTCTCTGGGCTGGCCTGGGAACGCCTTGGGGTCCCCCCGGAGGAGCTGGAGGACGTGTCGGGGGGTGAAGGAAGTCTGGGAGTCCCTGCTTAGACTGCTGCCCCTGCGACCCGGCTCCAGATAAGCGGAAGAAAATGGATGGATGGACTTCAGTCTGAACGGTCAGGTGACATTCATCCCACCTACACGTCAGGCTCAGAGTCTCGTCAATGGAGGGAAAGTGAAGTTAGAGAGTTTATTAATATGTGAGGGGATCGCTGTGTTCAGGACAAATTGGAGAGGTCTTATCAGAACCGCTACAGGCGCCTTGACTCAAATGTCAACGAATAATAAAGAGCCTGCCAGTCAAATACAAGGAGGCTAAAGACTCAAACAAACGAAGTGGCAGTGGACGTGTAACATGTCCATTTTACCAACAACTGGACCAGATTTTGGGAGACAAGCTCAGCGTTTGGGTGACTTCCATAAACACAGAGACGCTCGCTGTGTGTGACATCATCATGTCCTCCAGTGCACATGCATGACACTTTTGGGGCGTTTAATGTTCACACTGGAGATCACATACAAGTCACATTTAATTGGAAATGTGAACGAGCTCGCAAAAAAATCGGATTTCACAAAAAAATCTGAATTGAGCATTCAGCCCTGGAGTCTGAATGTAGTCAAAATGTGTGCTTTTGCTAAGAGCCTCTTGCCTGAACTTCAGCATGACGTGTAGGGTTTGTCTGTATCAACAAGAAGAAAAAAGGGAGGAAAAAAATATCACAGTGGACTGACAAACATTGTGGATTTCTGCAGAATCAATGAGAGAAGTGCTAAAAATTCTCCAACCAATGAGCTCCTTTGTTTCACGTGTGTACGTGAAATAAACACATTTAATTTAATGAGAAATCAGTCTGGATGTGCCAGTCCACAGACCGTGACTTGTATTTGGTCACAATAAAAGCAGAAGTAGACTAAAGACAAGTCCAAACCAGACACTGAAGAGCTTTTGTCCTGCGTTTGTGCTGTTCTCTGATCTCATGTTTTCACTGCTTCACTGTGTTTTTTTATCCTTCATATTTTCTTTCCTCTCTTTTGACCTTTTTTCATTTTCTCATAGTAGATTCTCATTTTTCATCTTTTGTTTTCGGTGGTAAACAGTCCATAGTCTCAGGATGTGGGCAGTGTGGACATGTCTCTTCTTGTTCGAGTCATATATATTTTTGTGTAATATTTAAGGTGTGGAACAGTGACTTAGATTTGTTGTTTTTGCTTTACGCTGGCTGTAGGTCTGAGCACAAACAAACGCTGAAGCAACATCAAACCTCCAGAAGAAACCATGTTCACTGACTAAAACTAGTATCAAAACTAGAGACTATCAATACTATAAAGTCCCACAGAGAGGACAGAGATGAAGCTTTAGAACGATGTTGAGCCGTATGAGAACAAGTAGAAGAGCACTTTGGCTACGTTCAGACTGCAGGGTTTAATGCCCAATTCAGATTTTTTTAAATTTAAATCTGATGTTTTTGCGAGATTGTTCACATTTCCAGTTAAATGCGACTTGTATGTGATCTTCAGTGTGAACATTAAATGGGCCAAAAGTGTCCCGCATGTGCACTGGAGACACGATGACGTCAACCGCAGCGAGCGTCTCTGTGTTTATGGAAGTTGTCCAAACATGGACGCAGCATCGAGCACCTAGAGATTTTAAAGTTCCTCTCGTACCGGAGCCAGAACATGAACAACTTACTTGTTTTAAGGAGGAGATTGAGAAGGAGAAGGATGAGGTTTTTGGCCGTGGTGTTTTGTGGGACAGTCCACTGAAAGGAACGTGTGGATGTGGAGATGGAGCCAAGAGTGGTGGGAGAGTGATGCGCTTCACTTCAGTGACATGGAGTTAATTAACAATTTTTGTATGATGAGAAGAATGTTTGTGTACATTTGTGGCTTGTTGATAACGTGTAGGTGGATGAATGCGTCTTGGCCATTCAGACTGAAGTCACATGTCAAAAGATCTGAGGCTGAGCGGGAACGAGGTGAAATAGGAGTTGTATACTGTATTTTCTGCTCTATAGGCGCTCTGGATTATAAGGCGCACTGTCATTAGATGGTCTATATTTGAACTTTTTTCACAAATAAACCACGTGGGACTTTAAATGAAACCCAACAGTGTGATGGGTGAGTGGTTTTGTTTGTTTGTTCGTTCACGGTGACTCTGGGCTTTGTTCAGTTGTGGCGTGTAGGGAGGGTGTGTCTGGGACCAACGGATTGTCGGCGTGTTCGCAGTGACTCAGTTGTTCAGTTGTGTCTAGAAGTGGCACATTGCACTCACTTTTTTGGTTCGTTCCTCCGTTCTGTTCCTCGTCGGCGTGGAGTGATGAGTGTGTCTGTGGGTGTGTTTCACTGTGTGGTCGCTGTCTGCTAGGTGTGTGTTTGCATGTTCTGTGGGTGGTGCGGCTTTGTAGTTTACTGAAGTCGTGCTGGGACACCTGAGGGGATTCGTGTATGGGGCGCTCTGGATTGTGTGGTCATTTTTTGAGCCTTAAGAGTGCTCCCAATAGTGCAGAAAATACAGTAGTTATAGTTGTTTTAATCTAACTTAATTTAATTTGTTTTGATTTATGTTTATTTCAAATGAAGTTTTAGAAAGGATTGTGCTCTGTGGAAAACCAAATATCTTGCATTAAACCAAATCTCTGAAACACAATGACAATAACTTTACCTTGGTGACGTCACATGCAGGTGGTGTTACTTGGAATGATTTAATCTTTTTTGAACTCATTAGGCTTGTCAAAAATATCTAAAATACTGAAACTAGTATCAAAACTAGACATTTTACTCTGGAAAAGACATAAAAGAGGTTACAAGTAAAGTTAACAAAGAGCTTTAAAAAAAAGTAAAATACTGGTTTGATTTAAATGGATTGATTCTCAATGTTAAAAAAACAAAAACAAATTTCATTTTATTTAATGATAAAAAGAAAAAAGACAACATAACATTAGAAAGAGATGGATACAGATTCAAAGAGTAAATGAAACCACATTTTTAGGAGTTATGATTGATGAAGGTCTAAACTGGAGTTTGTCTCATATAAAAAGGCAAAAGGCAAAATTTCCAAAGCCATTGCTGTTCTGCATAAAGTTAAATTCTCATTAAATAGTGCAGCATTATATAATTCTATAATTGCACCAGACCTGATGTACTGTGTAGAAATTTGGGGGTCAACATGTAAAACTTACCTACAACCTTTATTTATTTTACAAGAAAGGGCCCTGAGAATGATCACCAACAGTCACTGTAGAGAGACATTCAGCCCAATATTTGTTCAACTTAAAATGTTGAAAATGCAGGATATTGTTGACTTAAATCTCCTCAAAATCATGTATAAAGCAAAGTGCAGTGTGTTACCTGTAAATATTCAAAGACTGTTTGAGATGAGAACAAACCACTACAATTTAAAAGAAACCTACATGTTTAAAAAACCCAGATTCAAACTTTCATTCTACTTTCTACATTTATATTGAGTTTATGTGTGTGTGGGGGGGAAATAGGGGCATGCATATTGTGATTTATGTGGACAAAAAAGCACTGAATAAATTGCATTGAATAAAAAAATAAATAAAAAAACAGATTCAGAACCAAGATTATGGAACGAAGCATCGCATAGTCTCGACAAAGAAATAAAAGAATCAAGTACAATGATGGCATTTAAAAAACACATAAAATCTAATGCAATGTGTATGTATGAAAAAGAAAACTAAGTTGTCTTGAAAAGGGAAAAAGGGGCAGAGAACATAAGACGATTCTTCTTTCTGCTCCTTTTCATTAATTTCTTGTCTGTTTGATGTTGTGACACTGTTGATGTCGTTTTATACTTTATGAATGAAATAAATAAACAAATAAATACAAATAAATAATTATTAATTTGAGCAGGTATCAATACTAACAAAAGAAATGAACCTTTCTAGAATGATCATGAGCTGTATCAGAACAAGTACAAGAGCACATAGACTAACACACACCCATGGACACTACCTGCACCACTGAAGGATTATACACATATAAGACCACACGCAGTGTTGGGAAGGTGACTTTTAAAATGTATTCCCCTACAGATTACAGATTACATACCCCAAAATGTAGTTTGTAACGTAATCTATTAAATTACTTAAAGTGAGTAAAGTAATCTGAATACTTTGGATTACTTGATTTGCTGTAGAGAAGCAAAGACGAGGAAATTGTAACATAAGATGTTTTATCTGCTAAAAGAAAATAAAAAGCCCAGACTTTACTGAACCAAATTAAAAATATTATTGATAGAAGAAGAGAAGACATGTCCACACAGCAGGATTTAGTCCTGGTTTAGACCTGGTTTAGACCTGGTTTAGTCCTGGCTATAGTCCTGGTTATAGTCCTGGTTTAGTCCTAGTTTAGTCCCAGTTTAGACCTGGTTTTAGTCCTGCTTTAGTCCTAGTTTAGACCTGGTTTAGACATGGATTAGACCTGGTTTTAGACCTGGTTTTAGACCTGGTTTAGTCCTAGTTTAGTCCTAGTTTAGTCCCAGTTTAGACCTGGTTTTAGTCCTGCTTTAGTCCTAGTTTAGACCTGGTTTAGACATGGATTAGACCTGGTTTTAGACCTGGTTTTAGTCCTGCTTTAGTCTTAGTTTAGACCTGGTTTAGACCTGGTTTAGACCTGGTTTAGACCTGGTTTAGACCTGGTTTAGACCTGGTTTAGTCCTGGTTTAGACCTGGTTTAGACCTGGTTTAGACCTGGTTTAGATCTGGTTTAGTGTCCAGCAATGAATGGAATTACCGGGGGAAAAAAAAAAAAAAAGGGATATAGCCCGAAATGTGAAAACAGGAAAATACCGCAGTGTAATCCATTTATTTCAACAAAGTAACTGTAATCCATTTACCACTCATTGAAACAGTAACTGTAACTGAATACAGTTACTCATAATTTGTACTCTGATTACGTAACTCCGGTACATGTAATCTGTTACTCCTCAACACTGACCACATGGGAATAGAAAAGAAAGTACACGGTTTTAATGTTTAATTTTTTTAACTCAGTATTGAAAATCGTGTCTATTCCTTAGTATCGAAATGGTGTTTGAAATTTTCATATCATGTCAACACTAACTCCTTCTTGTTAAAGTTTACTGAGACTGTAAATGTTTGTATTTTTGTATTTGAATGTGAAACAAATGAAGTGACGTGGCTGAAACGGGACACTCTCACTATCCTCTACTGTCCTTCACAATAAAACACCTGACACCTGGATGATTTACTATCAGACTCTTATTTTGAAAAGGTCTGAGTTTTGGTTGGAGTTTGTTCTCATAGTAACCTGCTCCTGGCCGTGAAACATGAGCTCATATTAAAGATTCAGAGTATTTCGTGGACAAGGAGTGAAGCATTGTGGGTAAACAAACACCTCCAATGGGACGTGACCCACATCTGCCCGTCACATCTCCAGGCTTTTGTTCAGGCCAGAGGAACATGTATTCATCATTTTAGACAATAGACTTCATTCAACCTTTAATATTCTACCCAGCTGACTTTGCAGAGGCTTCAAAGGTGCTGTACCTGTTTTTTTATTATTATAATTATTTGTTTTTTTACAATTTAAAAAACTTGAAAAACAGAAGTAGGTCATTGTAAACAGTTGTGTGGTGGTGGTGAAGTTATTTCTCACTGACCTTGTGTATTCAGAGCATCCTAAATATTCAATCATTTTATTAGAGCTTTTTACAACTTTCACTAGTGGAAACCAGTGTGACGTTTTGCCATCATGTTAAAGCTAAAAACAACTGGCATGCTAATGTGTACCTCCTGATTATTGGACAGTAAAGCCCTTTATAATTATCTCAAAAGCTGCCAATACAGTGCAGGTGTACTGTCTGTAAAAGTCTAAATCTGTCTGTAAATTTGGCTCAAATAATCAAAATGGTCCTCAAGGTGTGTGTAAAATCCCTCAGTCGTCCTGGTGCATGGCAAAAGGAGAAATTCAATTTGTGGAGTAGAAAAAAGGCAGAGTTTTGACTACTTAGGCTACATTCAGACTGCAGCCTGAAGTGACCCAAATTAGATTTTTTGGCTTCTATGTGACCTGTATCCGATCTTTTAATGACAGTCTGAATGACACAGATCAGATTTTTTCAATTGTGACCCAGGACACTTGGATATGTGCTCCTGAAACTGATACATATCTGATCTTTTGACATGCGTCTTCAGTGTGAACGGTCAAAGTGCATTCGTCCGACCTACACGTTATCAACAAGCCACAAACGTCACTATTCTGCGCTGAAGTAGGTGAAAATTGTTAATGAACTCTGTGTCACTGAAGTGAAGCACATCACCACTCACCACTCTTGGCTCCGTCTCCACATCCACACGTTCCTTTGCTGTCCCACAAAACACCACGACCAAAAACCTCGTCCTTCTCCTTCTCAATCTCCTCCTTAAAACAAGTAAGTTGTTCATGTTGTGGCTCCGGTACGAGAGGAACTTTAAAATCTCCAGGTGCTCGATGCTGCGTCCATGTTTGGACAACTTCTGTAAACACAGAGACGCTCGCTGTGGTTGACGTCGTCGTGTCTCCAGTGTCACATGTGGGACACTTTAGGGCCGTTTACTGTTCACACTGGAGTCACATACAAGTCACATTTAATTGGAAATGTGAACGACCTCACAAAAACATCGGATTTCACAAAAAAATCGGAATTGAGTGTTAAGCCCTGCAGACTGAACGTAGCCTTAGTCTTCACCAGGGCTGATTGAGTGAGCAGCAGGTGTGATCATTTATAGGGGTCATGACCCCAGACACATGATACTTAACAAACAAACAAAATATCATCATCATTACATGTCGAACCCAAGTATATTGACAACATACCATTCATAACACAACAGATAAACAACACTGTTCTGTATAAGTTAGAGTATAGTAAACATTACATATATCCCTTAGATTACACAGCACACTTCAAAAAATGTTTTCAATCAATTATCAAGAAGAAGAAAGAGAAATTCTATTTGTCAGCTGGACAAAAGTTTATTTGCATTCGAAAACGTTTCTCAGTTCATCCAAGCTGCTTCTTCAGTTGTGGTCAGACACTGGTGGACACTTCCTTATAACTGCATGAAGAGAGGAGTTAACTACACTGAAACTTCTCTGAAACTAACACCCTACTTATTTACTGTTTCAGTTAGTTAGGCCTATTGATCTTGCACTGAGTGTGGGGTCTTATTAACAGAATCATTTAAGCCCATAATGGAGCTTTCACACCTCTGGGCCTGACCTGACTATGTCTATTGTTTTCTTAGCTTGTTCTGGTTGAGGTTTAAGGATGTAAGGAGTTGTAAAATGGAGATAGATGATGCCTGAGGCCTCCATGTCTGGTCAAAGATGGATTCTCTTTCCTAACAACAATAGCCTCTTTAACTCTCCTCTCAAACCAATTCTTTTCTCTGACTCAGACATTGATTGATTGATTGCATTTATATAGCGCCTTTCAAGATCCCCAAAGCGCTTTACAGTTCATTATTCAGTCACTCCACACACTACTACTGTAGCCACAGCTGCCCTGGGGCAGACTGACAGAAGCGAGGCAGCCAATCTGCGCCATTGGCCCCTCCAACCCCCACCATCACTCACACACACACCACTTTCATACTAGGCAATGTGGGTGAAGTGTATTGCCTAAGGACACAACGACAGTGGCGCCCCACTGTGGCACCTGGAATTCCTAGTGATCTCCCATCCAAGTACTACCCAGGCCCAGCCTGCTGAGCTTCTGAGATCTGACGGGATCAGACTTTGACAAGGTGGTATGGCCACCATGACATGAACCTCACTGTCCTCAAAGAAGTGGCCCAAAGACTTTTAAGCAGAGATTTACAGCTTTTAGGTGGAGAGGTGTGGAAGACTGAGGTTCTTTTAGGTGGAGATGCACAGCAGACTGAGGTCCTGTGTTGCTCTCTCGTCTTTGTTGGTTCATTCTCTTGTGAAGTGTCTGTTTAGTTTCTCCAGTGTCGTGCTCACTGCAGTCTTCACTACACTGAATGGAGTAGACCACATTGCTCTGTTTGTGGCTCGGTGGTTTGTCCTTTGGGTGGAACAACTACATGTGCAAAAAAATCAGATGCAGGCCCTTTAACCTAATGTTTTAAATGGCTCTGTGTCATTTTGTAGGTGTTGTTTTGCCTAGAATGTTCCACAAAATAGTCACTCAGCAATCTCTATGGAGACAGGAAGGTGCCCCGTTTACTTTTGTGTGAGGCAAATTTGAGCACATTTCCAGGATTTATACATTACTGTTTCATTATTATTGTCATGGCGATAGTCAAAAGAAAAACTCAACTGAAAGAAATAAAACTATTTTCTTGTGTTTATATTTTGTCGTTATAGGAAATGCTGTTGGAGATCGAGCAGAAGGTTGGCCTCCTGTCCCCAGTCAACTCTGAACCCGGGTCAAAACTGCCCCTGCTGGACAACGGGTCAAATGCACCAACCTTTCCCCATCAAGAAGACAATGGTTTAACCCGATCCTATCAAGAAAACGGGTCAGCATCAGAGCGTGACCCCTCCCAGGATCATGGTTCAGTCCTGAGTCCGGCGCTCCCCTCTCCTCAGAACGGTTCGGTCCAGGCTCACCATGACGCCGCTGAGGTCCTGCTCCGGAGACTGGACCTTCTCAAGTCCAGTCTGGTCACGTTCCAAAGGCTTCTCCAGGAGCGTCAGGAAGACCACAGTCCCACACAGAGAGCAGAGCGCCCCCTACAGAGGAAACTCCGGCGCAGCAGCAGCGTCCAGGAAATCCTCTCCTCCCCAAGAAACAGACTTCTGAGACAGAGCAGCCTGCAGCAGCAGAAGGTACCAACTCCAAGTGATTTACTCTAAGACACAATCCTGTTTGGTACTGCAAGTTATATTAAAGCTACACTAAAGGTGCATTGTGTAACTTTTCAGGTGGAGGCTCCATCATGTACTTGTTTTTATGGAGATGTTGTTGCTCTGGAATGCATGACATTTAATAGCTCTGTCTTAAATTTATTCAATTATAGGTGGTTTTAGAGTTCAAAAATGCTCTCCACTTTATTCTGCATTATTTTTCTAGCACATTTCATAAACAAATTTGCTGCACAAATACATACTAATAACAACAATAATACAATGATAAAATAAATGCTCAGATTTAAACATACTAATCTTAAAACAATAAAACCAGTTAAATAAAATAAGAGCAAAACCATAGAATAGCAATAAATAATATATATGAAACCAATAAAATAAATGAAAAATAAATAAAATACACAGAGGAGCAAACAACTCACACTGTGTTAAAGCCAGAGAATAAAAGAGGGTCTTAAGACGAGACTTGAAACTCTCCACAGTGGAGCTGTTGGGATGTGGGAGGGGCACAAGGTCACAGCGAAAGTCCTGTCCTCCTGGTTTTAAGTCTGGTTTAGGCCCCATGCGCCGGAGCTGGACCTTGGACCTCAAAGCGCACAGGGGAGTAAATCTGGATGAGGTCCCAGACGTATTATCGGGCCAGTCCATTCAAAGCTTTAAAACCAAACAATAAAATCTTGAAATGAGTTCTAATATTAACAGGAAGTCAGTGCAAATCACAGGGATTGGGGAAACGTGCTCTCTTCTGTTGGTTCCTGTTAAAAGTCGTGCTGCAGAGTTTTGGACTAACTGTAGTAGATAAAGTACACATCGTGAGATGCCAGAATAAAAAGCGTTACAGTAGTCCAAGTAGGATGAAATAAAATTGTGCACAATTTGTTCAAAAAGTTTAAAAGATAAAAAAGATTTAACTTTGGATAAAAGCAGCAAATGATAAAAACATGATTTTAAAATAACTTTGATTTGTTTGTCAAATTTAAAATCACTGTCTAAGGTGACGCCAAGGTTGGTGATGTAGAAAAACAGACATTCTGACAGTGAGTGAGGTCGCCTCTCCACAGATCTGACCTGTAATGTGATCTGGTTTGGCCTCAATGAAGATAGAAAGGTTTAATGCCGTACTGTGAAACATTCCAGACAAAGAAATAACATCTCCATGAAGAAAAGCATTTGATGGACCCTCTGCCAGAAAAGTGATACAATGCACCTTAAATATTAACTTCAAAGATGCTTAATATATCTTGACTTTTGTACCATTTAACACTAAAAATAGTCCAAAGTCTGAGAGAGGATTGGCTGAAGACTCCATTAAAAAGACTCGAGTTGATCAGTGAGGATTAAACAGGACTGAATCTCTGTCAATTACACAGCTTTTTCTCTTTTCCTTGTGTTCAGGAGTTGGAGCAGGAGCTGGAGGAGCAGAGAGGACTGACCCAGGCTCTGTCCAGACACAGCAGCAGAACCAGACTCCAGGAGCCCCAGGAGCACGAGGAGAACAGGTACAAGATGAAATTCCCAGATTATTTTCCCAGATTATTCCTCAAAAACTAATAACATGTAAATCAAATGTTCCAGACCTTTACTTTACCTTTACAGTTACTCTTACTTGACCAGTAGTTTCCCCAAATACTTTTTACTTTTACTCAAGTAACTTCTTGAACCACTACTTTGTACTTCTACTTGAGTAATATTATGAAGTAATGGTACTTCACTAATCTCTGACAAATAATAAGTACAGATTTTTTGCTTCCAGTTTGAACAAATTTAGGATTTTTTTACTAGTCTTGTCATTAAAGGTGCAGGTAGGTATGTAACTTTTTGTTTGGGGGTCCGTCACCTGCTTGCACTGTTGGAAAGGTGACTTTTAAACTGTATTCCCCTACAGATTACAGATTACATATCCCAAAATGTAGTTTGTAACATAATCCATTAAATTAAATAATAAATTAAAGTGAGTAACGTAATCTGAATACTTTGGATTACTTGATATTGTCATGTTTTTTTAAAACGACATGAATGTAACATCCACATCCTGAACATTCTTGTTTGTTCTCTTCAAATTGTCTGTTGAGCCCAAGTCTCCATGAATAAACAACTGTTTGCTGTAGAGAAGCAAAGATGAGGAAATCTGAACATGAGATGTTTTGTCTGTTAAAAGACAATAAAAAGCCCAGACTTTACTGAACCATATTGAAAAAATATGATTGATAGAGAAATGCTTTCTATATGAGATCACTGGTTTTAGTCCTGGTTTTAGTCCTGGTTTAGTCCTGGTTTAGTCCTGGACTGGTTTAGTCCTGGTTTTAGTCTTGGTGTTAGTTCTGGTTTAGAGGCTCACAGGAGGAAGTGCGGTTTATGCAGCGAGAAAACACGATCCACACGCGGCGCACGGGAGGACAGCAGTGTCCACGCAGTAACTACGGAGACGTGGTCCGCGCGTTCTCAGGTTAATGACGATGATGAAGGTGTGTGTGTGTGTGTGTGTGTGTGTGTGTGTTTGTGTGTGTGTGTGTGTGTGTGTGTGTGTGTGTGTGTGTGTGTGTGTGTGTGTGTGTGTGTGTGTGTGTGTGTGTGTGTGTGTGTGTGTGTGTGTGTGTGTGTGTGTGTGTGTGTGTGTGTGTGTGTGTTTGTGTATAGGACAGTAGTGCAGTTATTATGAGCCTATACAGTTTGTTTTCATCAGTGCCAGTAGCTCCGGTTTGACATTCAAGTTGGAGGTGATTTTGTATTTGTTATTTTCTTTTATATTTCACGTCGGTAGAAGAATTTCCAAGACACAAATGTGTTTTTCCCTGTGCACTGCTGCTCTGTTCTACTGGCTCTTCCACCTCGTCCATTGTGCGACTGACGCCGCCAACGTTAACATGACGTTTCCATCGCTCTTACTGTCGCGTTCTGTTTGGTTTCCGGCAATGAGTGGATTTACCAAAATAAAATAAAATAAATAAATGGGATGTAGCACAAAATGTGAAAACAGGAAAATACCACCTTGTAATCCACTTATTTCATCAAAGTAACTGTAATCCAATTACCACTCATTGAAACAGTAAGTGTAACCGAATACAGTTACTCAAAATTTGTACTCTGATCACATAACGCCAGTACATGTAATCTGTTACTCCTCAACACTGCCTGCTTGTTTCTATGGAGATGTCATTGTTCTGCCTGGAATGTTCCACAGTGTGACATTAAACAGCTCTACCTTACATTTATTCAATTACAGGAGGTTTTAGTGCAAAAATACCTCGAAAACCAGACATTCTGACTGTGAGCACTGAGCAGGGTCGCCTCTCCACAGATCTGACCTTTAACTTGAACTTGGTCTGGTTTGGTCTCCATGAAGATTGCAAGGTTTAATGCCATACTGTGAAACATTCCAGATTAAGAAATAACATCTCCACGGAGAAAAGCAACTGACAGATCTTCCACCAGAAATATTTACACAGTGCACCTATATGTAATCTCTTGGACCACTACTTTGTACTTCTACTTGAGTAAAGTTATTTTGAAGTTACGTTACTCTTGTTTTAGTCAATTTTTTTGTTGCTTTCTTACATGATAACAAAGTTGTTATAATGCGTCTTAAAACTGCTCTAACCACCGCCTTCCTCTCTCCTCCAGGGCCCATCCCGCTCTCTCCTCCCCAGACCCGGGCCTCCTAAAGTGGGATAGACTCCACGCCGCGCTGCATTCTCTGGAGCTCACCCTCCATCTGCCCCCCTCCCAGGTACCGCCGCCCCCTAGTGTTCAAGGACTTCATTATCACTCCACAAATACTAGAAACCCACACCAAAGTACAGTACTGCTTCCATTACCACCTCCTTTGAGCCGCACAGACCCAGTTTGTCATTGTGGAGATGGGTGTCCTGTGGAGCCTGATAAGTCCAGTGTAAAGGTGTATTTTTTGGGTGATTTTTTTGTGTTTTTCTCATCTTGTGAAGGTGGCAGACGCTTCCATAAGACACGGTGATGAAGCAGCGGGGAGTGTGATTGGAGAACAAGCCCAAAAAGAGCTCCAAAATCTGGTCCAACTCACGAGAGAGCTGGGGGAGAGGAGCGCGCTGGGGAGTGGCCAGGTGAGGGCGCTGGTGTAGTGTGGGTTTTGCAAAGGATGAAACACAATGTCATTTGAGTATGAATTACAAAAGTAGGTTTACCAAATCATTTTTGTATGAGTGTAACTGTGGTTTAATTCTTCATTCTTCATAAAAAAAAATCCACTGTAGTGATTGTTATAGTTTAAAGGCCCACTATGTAACCTTTCTGATGAGGTCTGCTACAGTATGGAATTCAATTAAACACACTTAAAGCATGCACTCTTTCTGTATTCTGATTGACTGACATTCTTGATAAAGCAATAATATTTCCATGGAGATAAGCAAGTGAAAACTTACACAGTGCACCTTTAATTAGTGGTCATCTTTTTTATAATTCAGACACAACTGTTGGTTTTAGCTACTGAAATACATAAAGCATTGGTTTTCAAATAGTCTACTACCACATAAAATGATGTTTTTAACGTTGCCTCATTATTAAGAATCCACTGTAACAAATGACACTAAAATGAAACGTGTAAGAGTACACCTCCTAGGACTCGAGCTCTTTCATGGCTTTATTGATTTTTCTTTGTTATTTGGGCTGATTGGAACCTGATGAGGGCAAAAACAAAGAATTATATTTTTACATGATGTAGTTTCTGAAAAAAAAAAATGTATGTTCATTTGTGATATATAAAACATTCATTTTATGTTTTAATAATTCTTATGGAACACAATAAAGTCACAACTGAATAATGATTTGAAAAAACTATGTATTAAGTGCCTCAACAACCCAGATTGTGTTGGACATAATTGTGTGGACACCAGGTCCTAGGAGGCGACTGGTGCACTGTGTAACATTTCTAGTGAAGAGTTCAACACCTGATGTCTCTGTGGAAATATTATTGCTTTGTTTAGAAAGTTCCACATCCATCCATTTTCTTCCACTTTTCCTGGGCCAGGTCGCGGGGCAGCAGTCTCAGCAGGGACTCCCACACTTCCTTCTACAGTAATAGAATAATCGAAGTACCGTATTTTCCGGGGAATTACCACGGTCTCAATCCAGAGCGCCCTATACATGAATCCACTCAGGTGTCCCAGCACGACTTCAGTAAACTACAAAGCCGCACCACCCGCAGAACACACAAACACACACCCACAGACACACTCATCACTCCACGCCGACGAGGAACGGAACAGAAGAACGAACTGAAAAAGCGAGTGCAATGTGCCACTTCTAGACACAACTGAACAACTGAGTCACTGTGAACACGCCGACAATCCGTTGGTCCCAGACACACCCTCCCTACACGCCACAACTGAACAAAGCCCAGAGTCACCGTGAACGCGCAGTGTGGTTTGTTTGTGAAAAAAGTTTGAAAATAGACCATTTAATGACAGTGCGTCTTATAATCCAGAGCACCTAATCATCCAGTAAAATACGGTAATGTTCCACAGTGCAGATTAAACCTGTCACAGATTACTAGCACTACACGACATTACAGTTCAGATCTGTGGAGAGTCGACCTCTATATGTAGATGGAATGACTGTATTTTTGAGCATTAGAAACACCTGCAATGAATAAATGCCAGATGGAAATGTTTAAAGTCATACCATGTAATGTTTTAGACCACAGGTGTCAAACATTTGGCCCGGGGGCCAGATCCGGCCCTCCAAGACCTTTAATCTGGCCCTCGGCTGATTTTCTACTAAAAATATTTTAATTTATATTTTTTATTAAAATATTGTTAATTTTCTCTGGTGTTTATCACAGCAGCGTCTCCAGCGTCTCTGTACGTGGCCCCTCCCACCAGAGCAGCACAAATGAAGACTTGTCTCTTTCCAAACGCTCTTAAAGGACGATCGTTTTGACTGTTGACCGTGACACCCTCATCAGAAAAATGTCCAACATGAGAAAAGTGGAGCAGAGTGCAGGATTTTACAACAAAAAATTTACTTATTCCTGTTTACAGACAAGTTCATGTTAAAATATTGTGTTGAAATTGCATTTTTCTTAAAGTTTCAGGTTGTTCATAATATTATAATATTTTGTAAAAGAAAGAGTTCATCAATTAAAAAAAGATTTCTGTAATAGATTTGTGTTTCTCTGCACAAATATTTGAACTTATTGTTATTTTTGGGGTTTATATGACATGAGTTTTCTGATTCGACCCCTTTACGGGATCAAAGTCGGTTGGATACGGCCCCCGGACCAAAATGAGTTTGACACCCCTGTTTTAGACAAAGAAATAACATCTCCATGGAGACAAGCAAGTAGCAGAAAAGTTGCGTTGTGCATCTTTAATGTAAAAAATACTCCAGCTGAAGTGTTCTTGTTCTAGACTTTATTGACGTGATGAGACTGTAACTGTAACTTCAGTTCTTCTCTCTTGTTTCAGGATGTGAGTCCTCAGTCTGTGGAGGAGGGTGCGTTTCATTTACTGAGCGGTGTGTCCCTGTCTCTGTCCACTCTGTCCAACCTGCTGCTGTCTCCTGTTGGTGTTTACACTGAAGAGGAGGGAAAACAAGAACTTCTTCAACTACAGGTGGGACTTTGAATAGACCAAACCTCAACAACTCTGTATTTATTTTTTTCTGAGGCCCAATAAAAGTAATATCATTCAACTTCTGTTGATAATTTCTGATCATAAGTTGTGCCAGCATTTGTTTCTTATGGATAAGGAAATATTATACAAAACTTATTTGAGTTTTCTACCATGTTGTAATGGTCCAATGATCAAAAACATGCCTGAACAGGTTTTAGGTGTCATTCATACATGTTTGATTAATTTAGCAATCTCTTTCAGGCCTTATTCAGACGCTTCTTAAGTTTAGTTGCAAAATCCTGTAGAAAGCTTCACCCACAACTCTATGTCACCACAATTCTCCATAAATATACAGAAACATGATACAAAACTGTGAGAACAACTTCACAAACTTGACATGATGTGCAGGAGTTTCACTACTCTGAAGGGGGAGTGATTTAGCATGGAGAGCAAAGGGAGGTGAGATGCAAAAACAAAACGGAAACTTATAAAACATGTTAATATTTAGTTTTTGGTGAATATAGCACAAGAATAAAAGGTAACATGGTGATCTAAACATGTGATGTAATAGTCGTTAATACACCACAGAAGTAAAATCTTCTCTTTAATTATGGACAATGTGAACCAGGTACATGTTTAGGCCCCTGACTTCACACAAAAGTTTGTATTTAGACATGTTGTGATAGTGTATGTTTTTCTTCCAGGGTGTGTCTTCAGAGCTGGATTCTCTGAGCAGAGCGCTGGAGTCCGAGGGGTCAAAGTTCACGTGTTCCCTGGGGTCACGCAGAGGTCACGAGTGTGTGCAGACGGTGGTGAGGATCCTCCCTGTGATTCAAACAGGTCTGACCCAGAGAGAGGGAGCAGTGAGGAAACTACAGGAGGAGACAACTACAGCCCAGGTGAGGGACAACACAAGAACTGAGCACAGATAACTTCCTCTGAAACTCAGTTTATTACTATTCAAAGTGATTCTATTCCTTATTACTGTAATTTACTAGTTAATCATTTACTGGCTTGTGACGGCACATCAAAAACGTAATTTAAAAAGAGTTTATGGAAATGTTAGATATTTGATGGTTATGTCATTCAGTTATTGGATGTTTCATTGTATTTTAATCCACGTTTGAATACAGTTTTGATTACAGTTTTTTTTTAAGTAATCCACTGCTACAATGTCAAATTTGATGCTGAAGGTTTTAATATATGTTTTTTTTCGGTTTCTTCGTGCACCTACTTTTTTTTTTTGGTACCCTCATTTATCGTTGTATGTTATATTTTCAAAATAAAATAAATAATACAGTTCAGGAACCAACCAAAAAGTCTTACCACTAATTAAACTTCCTGTTATTTAACCTTATTTGAAATAAACAGCAGCACATTCTTCTATGAATCACAGTTGTTTTGGTTCATAGTTTCAACAAATCTGTTTCAACTAATCTTTTTATCTTTTTTTTTTTTTTTTAACTTTGTTTTTATTAGGACATTTTAGTTATGTATTTCACATATTACATATTTACATACACAAATTATTAGTATTGTGAAACAAAATAAATCAAAAGATCGACCAAAAAAGGAAAAATAAAAAAAATAAATAGAAATAAAATACGAGGCCATCAAGCTAGTGACATCTGCAAATTTGTATAAAACATTTTTACATAAAGTTTTGTTTTGACTATAAGATTTCCACTTTTTCCAGTATAGTTCTGCTTTGTCTGAGGAGGGTCTTAAAGAAAATGTTATTCGTTCCATAATCTGAATTTCGTTGATTATATCAATCTTTTTATCTTTTTTAATGTTTTACATCACAGTTCAATGGATGAAACTAATTTTTGGCCTATAACTTAAACTTCTTCTTCTAAATTGTAGATTAGATTACTGTGTTACTAATAGTGTCATAATACAAATAAACTAACTGAAATAATGATAAAGACGCAAAAATCTAGATTTTCAGTTTAAACTTTTTTTTAAATATACATTTTAATTCAAGCTATCAATTCTGTATCCCAACACATTATGGCATGGTGTTGTCTGTGTCTAACAGAACCTTCTGAAAGAGTTGCATGCAGCCTTCACTTCTAACCAACTCACTGTTCACCAAATAACACACGGAGCAGAGCCGCCCAGCCTCACTCACACTGTGCAGGTACAGACTTGAGACATGTTCATTTCCTCATCAAAACCATCAGATCATTGACCCTGTTTCTTACACCTCCTTTTACCTCGTGTCTCTCAGGTCCAGTCTTCTCTGCAGCTCCAGTCTGAGGAGTTAAAGTCTCTGCTGCAGAACCAGACTCTGCCCCAGTCTGTGCTCCACCAGGCCTCACAGCTGCAGGTACCAGGACTTTATTTATTTATTTATTTATTTATTTATTTATTTATTTATGCTGTATTAGATCTTATTTTAAATAACCTATATTTACTCTGTTTTCAGATCTATGTTATAAATTTGTTTCTTCATCACAAACAGACCTGGAGTTGTGTTTTGTTTCATTCACACAAACCCTGAATATTTAGTTTTTCACTCAAACAGTAAACACTGTTCCACCTTGTGATGTCATGTATAATCACTGTTGGGCAAGTAACTTTAAAACTGTCATGAGTTATTTATGACGTGTTTCTGTCATTTCAAAGTCATTTGTTACATTACAATATTACTGCATTTAAAATGTAAGACATTACATTACTTTTGCATTAGTCACTTACTCTCTCCAAAATCACTGCTGAACGTCTGCGCCGTATATGGACTGAACCAGGATTAAACCAGGACTAAACCAAAACTAAACCAGGTCTAAATCAAAACTAAACTAGGTCTAAACTAGGATTAAACCAGGTCTAAACCAGGTCTAAACCAGGACCAAACCAGGTCTAAAACTAGGACTAAACCAGGACTAAACCAGGACCTAAAACCAGGTCTAAACCAGGACTAAACCAGGAAGAAACCAGGACTAATTTTGGACTAGAACTTGGAAGCTCCTTGTAGACAGGGTGTCTGTAAGGCGCGATCAGGTGTCACCTGCGTTTAGCTCTGTGGAGCGTGGAGTCCTGCGCTGGTCCTTTCGCCCGCGGTCACCTGACGGTCTACGCGGGCGCACCTCCGACGTTTCACTGCTGCTGATGTCATGGTGATTTTAGCGAATTTGCATGAAGAAAAACCCACCACTTCAATCCAGGTTAAAAAAGCTTTGTAACACGTGTTACTGACATTTGTACTGAGTAAAATATTACAATTTTTCCCCCTGTAATTCCTTACATTACTGCGTTACAGCAAAAAGCAACGGATTACAGTAATTAGTTACTTTTATAACGCGTTACTCTCAACACTGTGTATAATACAAGAAGTGCTCCACTGAGTTTTTAAATTCCATACATCTTCAGTAGAACCATTTGTACAATTTCAGTCCTGATAAAGAGCTTTGGAGATGTAGACAGACTAATAATAAAGAGTTACTCAAACATGTGTGAATGAAACACAACTCCAAGTCTGTTTTTGAGGAGGTAACAACTTTATAAGACGCCTTGAAGCTCACAAGAGTCAATTTTGTGTAATAAAGACCCATTAAAGAGACTAGCAGAGTGTTCTTGGCTCCGCTTTCACATTTTGCCTTGTGTTTTTGCGTGTTCAGGAGGAGCTGGACAGCGCGTTGCTCGGAGTCTCGTCTCGTTTCGTGGACTTGAAGAGCAGCTCAGATCTTCAGCAGATGTTTGACCATCTGCTCTTCAGCCTCAGAGAGCTCCTGTCTGCTGGATCTGAGAGAGTTCACCTCCTCCAGACCAGAAACATCTCACTGCAGAGCAAAGAACAGCTCCAGGAACACATCAAGAGCAATACGGTCAGTGAAAGAAGTTCTACAGACACGAGTAGACAGGTGCAGAGCCAGAGGAGAAGAGCCAGAGGAGCAGACAGGAGGGGGAGTGAATGTGTGGGTAGAATGATGTTTAGAACTTCCAGGAAAAGAGGAGGCCTAGAGGAAGACCAAAAAGAAGATTTATGGATACAGTGAAATAAAACCTGAAACTGGTGTGAAATCAGAAGATGCAGAGGAGTTCAAATAGAGCAGAAGATGCAGAGAATAAAGTCAGATGCAGCAGAGGAGCAGAGGAGGAGGTCAGATAGAGCAACTTGTTGTATTATCAGTGTTGGGGAGGAACAGATTACATGTACTGGAGTTATGTAATCAGAGTACAAATTATGAGTAACTGTATTCAGTTACACTTACTGTTTAAGTGAGTGGTAATTGGATTACAGTTACTTTGTTGAAGTAAATGGATTACACAGAGGTATTTTCCTGTTTTTACATTTTAGGCTATATCCCATGGTATGTATATATATATTTTTTTTTTCGGTAATACCACTCATTGCCGGACACTAAACCAGGTCTAAACCCAGTTCCAAACCAGGTCTAAAACCAGGTCTAAACTAGGTCTAAACTAGGTCTAAACTAGGTCTAAACCAGGACTAAAACCAGGTCTAAAACCAGGACTAAAACCAGGTCTAAAACCAGTTCCAAACCAGGTCTAAAATCAGGTCTAAACTAGTTTCAAACTAGGACTAAAATCAGGTCTAAACTAGGTCTAAACCAGGACTAAAGCCAGGTCTAAAACCAGGTCTAAAACCAGGACTAAAACCAGGTCTAAAACCAGGTCTAAAACCAGGTCTAAAACCAGGTCCAAACCAGGTCTAAAACCAGGTCCAATCTAGGTCTAAACCAGGTCTAAAACCAGGTCTAAAACCAGGTCTAAACCAGGACTAAACTAAGACTAAACCAGGTCTAGACTATGTCTCAAACAGGATTTAACAGGACTAAACCATGCTCTTCTTCTATCAATAATATTTTTAATTTGGTTCAGTAAAGTCTGGGCTTTTTATTTTCTTTTAACAGACAAAACATCTTATGTTACGATATCCTCGTCTTTGCTTCTCTAATAATCCAAAGTATTCAGATTACGTTACTCACTTTAAGTAATTTAATGGATTACATTACAAACTACATTTTGGTGTATGTAATCTGTAATCTGTAGGGGAATACATTTGAAAAGTCACCTTCCCAACACTGTGTATTATTCACTTATTTAAATTCTGTCAAATAATCAGTTTTCTTTCTTTCTTTTTTCCACATTTAGAAATTCTTCCAGTTCCTACACCAGCATTTTCAGACCCTGCACTTCCTGTCTCAGAGATTCCCAGAAAACTCCCAACAAAGTGTGGAAAACCTGAAGGAGGAGGTGATCCAACTCCAGGAGCTCGGGCTGGAGATCGGGACCAAGATGGAGCTCACACTGCAGGTACACTATTCCATTTAATATTACAACAGTGACTATGTTTACACACACACCAAAGTCTGATCATAATCTGATTTGTGGAGTTATCAGATTATGAAATGTCATGTGAACAGTTCCATCTGATGGGAGTAATCAGATTTCTTTGACTGTTCACACCTGTGCAGAGCAATTATGCCAAAAAGGACAAACTACTGTGGAAAAGACAAAAATGAAATAAAAAATGTTAAAGATGGAAAGAGTTATTTTAAAATTCATTAGACTGTCTTCCAAATACAACTGTTTAAAAATCCCCTGATTCACTGACACGTGTCATCAGGTGTTTTCTGATGATCAGATTTCTCTTCAAAATCAGACTAAACTAGAAAAGCACTCAGAGAGCGCAGACCTCCGCCAAGGACTACCCCCATTTTTTATATAAATTGCAATAAAATCAGTCTTCTGGATCAGATCCGGATCAGCCTTTGGAATATGAAAGAGGATCCCATTGTCCATCCCTGAGTCAAATTTCATGGGGTTTGGTCAATAATTAACCCAGATATTGAGAAACAAAATGTTTGGCCCCATTTACCACAATGTTAACTAAAATTTCAAAGTGATCCAGAATCCAGGATTTCTTCCGGATCACCCCCAAAATGAAATCAGTTCTTCCTTTTCACATTTCCAACAAATCCTGAAAATTTCATCAAAATCGGTCCATAACTTTTTGGGTTATGTTGCTAACAGACAGACAAACAAACAAACAGACAAACAAACAAACAAACTAACAGACAAACAAACAAACTAACAAACTAACAGACAAACAAACAACAGACAAACGCCGGCAAAAACATAACCTCCTTGGCGGAGGTAATTATTGGCTTGTCTCTTTATTGTAGTTATTATCTGTTTTTTACTCCTATATTCTGCTCTGTTATAAAAACAGTAACATGTTCTCAAAGATGTAGAGTTTTATTTGTTTAGTTTATTTAAATGTAATTAGTAGAACTTTCTTTTTTGATTGGGTCAGGGTTGTCAAAGTGAACCAGCTGCAGAGTAATTTGGCAGTTTTTTTTATGCACTATGATATGAAGCAGTTCAAATGAGGTTTAAAACAATAGCTGTTAGTTTTGAGGTTGGTTGTTGTTTTTTATAGTGTATAGTGTCTTTTATAGTGAAATTAATTTGAAAACCAAAAATGATCAGGACCAGTTTGATAAATACTGTAGTCTCCTAGGACCTGGCGTCCACACATGTGGACATACATGTTTAACACAATCTGGGTTGTTCAGAAACTTAGTAAAACAATAAATAGATTCTACAAATCATTATTCAAGTGTTACTTTATTGTGTTCCATCAAAATGATTAAAACATAAAATAAATGTTTTATATATCATATGTGGACATATAAATATAAAAATATCATAAAAAATATAATTGTTTGTTTTTGCACTGATCAGGTCCCAATCAGCCCAAATAACAAAGAGCCAAAAAATAAAGCCATGCAAGAGTTCAGGTCCTGGGTTAAAACACAAGGGAGCCCTGCACTGGACACTTAATGACATGATTGTAAAAGAAACTCATTTATCCTCCATGTACATCTCTCAATTTAACATTGACTCACTGGTGCTATAGGTCAGTTTCAGCTGACGTCATTGTTATTAAAAGCCCGTGTTGCATGCTGGGAAATATTTTGGTTGGAGGCAAGAAACACGATAGCGTCAAAACACAGTGTGTAACCTCACGTGTATTTATCCCTGATAATGGTAAATTCCTGCTGCATTATCGGATGCACAAATAGAAGCACAGAAGAAGGAAAATGTCTTTTTCATATTCTGAGTGAAAAGAACCACTAACGGTGAATTAAACGACTTTCAAACATCCACAGAGCAAACGTAGAAGATCCTAACAAACCGTGGACTCCAACAAGTTCAACAACACATCAAGACTCTTGGAGGTTTTCATCTTTTCTGCTGTGAATGACCCAGGAGTTTCCACCAAGTCATTGTGGATATCACCAAAGTGAATATTTGTCCAGGTAGTTGGTGATTCTGACCAGAACTTTGGTTTGGTTTGGGTCCTCTGCCGTTAGAGTGGATAAATAACCAGGATCAATTCCCTTTACGTGCTTTCTCGCTCCGTCCGTCATGTTGAATTAGTGTTTCTTGCTGCCGACCAAAATAATTCCCAGCATGCAACACGCGCTGAAGTCAACAATCAAACTGGCCTACAGTAACACCATCATCTTCACTTGGCAGACCACTGGCACCATTATTTAAATTGTGGCATATTTCTGTCTAACTGGTGCCTACTGGTCTTCAGAGTCTCAGCACTTACTTTATAAACCTCCTCTTCTGGAAGCTCAATCAAGGAGCTTGAACACTCAAAGATCAGACTATGTTCACTTTTGAAATCACACTATGTTGACTTTTCCCGTCCCCCCGGGCTCGTATTATTGATGGTAAATAAACTTCTCCTGCGTAAAACGACCATTTGTTCTCCAGCCTTTTACTTCCACTCTTTATTGGACAAGCTGAAAACTTCAACAGTCATGAGGTTTTACATTTTTAGAGACAGACTAAATGATTGACAGTGTTGGGAAGGTGACTTTTAAAATGTATTCCCCTACAGATTACAGATTACATACCCCAAAATGTAGTTTGTAACATAATCCATTAAATTACTTAAAGTGAGTAAAGTAATCTGAATACTTTGGATTACTTGATTTTCTGTAGAGAAGCAAAGACGAGGATATTGTAACATAAGAAGTTTTATCTGCTAAAAGAAAATAAAAAACCCAGACTTTACTGAACCAAATTAAAAATATTATTGATAGAAGAAGAGGAGACACGGTCCGAGCAGCAGGATTTAGTCCTGTTAAATCCTGTTTAGTCCTGGTTTAGTCCTGGTTTAGACCTGGTTTAGACCTGGTTTAGACTTGGTTTAGACCTCGTTTAGACCTGGTTTGGACCTGGTTTTAATCCTGGTATAGTCCTGGTTTAGATTTGGTTTAGACCTGGTTTTAATCCTGGTTTAGACCTGGTTTAGTCCTGGTTTAAATCCTGGTTTATCCTGGTTTAGACCTGGTTTTAGAAGTAGTTTAGTGTCCGGCAATGAGTGGAATTACCAAGAAAAAAAAAAAGGGATACAGCCCAAAATATGAAAACAGGAAAAAACCTCTGTGTAATCCATTTATTTCAACAAAGTAACTGTAATCCAATTACCACTCACTGAAACAGTAACTGTAACCGAATACAGTTACTCATAATTTGTACTCTTATGTAACTCCGGTACATGTAATCTGTTACTCCCCAACACTGATGATTGGATTAGTCAAACATACATAAATGAAATGTATTTTTTGTAATGAGGAAACAGGATTATTACATGAAGAAGAGTAAACTGGTGCATCTTAATTTCGACCCTTCCTATTTTCCCTGTAGGAAACCTGGATATTGCTCTGTCAAATAAGATGTGAAGAGCTAATATGACAAATAACGACCCTCGAGTCAGTTAATACGACTTTGATTAAAACCCTGTGTGTGTCATTACTGCAGCGGTGGACTGAGTGGGAGCAGGACTGTGATTGGATGGACTCCCTGCTGAGAAACACCGAGACTTCGTTTCCCATCATGCCTCAGGAGTGGGACTCAGACGAGCACATAGCGAACTACCTCTCCATCTACCAGGTATTATCACTATTAATACATCTGACGTGATCGTGGAGAGGATTCTGACCGACGTGAACAGAGGAGGAACAATGGATGAACGGTGCAGAAGAGGGACGATGAATATATGGTGCAGAGGAGATGAAGAGAGGGTCAGAGGAGCAGAAGATGCAGAAGCGAGGGTCAGAGGAGCAGAGGAGAGGGTCAGAGGAGAAGAGGAGAGGGTCTGATGGAGCAGAAGACCAGAGGAGAGGGTCCGATGGAGCGGAGGAGATAGTCAGATGGAGCAGAGGAGGAGAGGAACAGAGAAGTGGAACAGAGGAGCAGAGGAGAAGGTCTGATGGAGCAAAGGAGATGGTCAAAGGAGTAGAAGAGAGGACGAGAGGGTCAGATGGAGCAGAGGAGAGATGAGAGAAGAGGAGCAGAGGAGAGGGTCAAAGGAGCAGAAGAGCAGAAGAGACGGTCAGATGTTGCAAAGGAGAAGGTCTGATGGAGCAGAGGAGAGGGTCAGAGGAGAGGGTCAGAGGAGAGGGTCAGAGGAGAGGGTCAGGGAACCAGAGGAGCAGAGGAGAGGATTAAATGGAGCAGAGGAGCAGAGGATGCATTGTAATAATATTTTTTTTGCAGGACATATTGAACGTTGTGGGTGAAAGCTCTTGTCGCGTGTCTCGTCTGCTGAAGTCGGGCTCGGAGCTGCAGATCTGTGGAGGTGGGGGAGTGGACTCTGTCTGCAGGAAAATGAACTCGAGATGGAAAAATCTGACACAAAGAGTGGACCGTGAACGCAACACAGTGCTCAAAATCACTCAGCTCAGGAGAAGGTCAGAGAGACTTTCTGTACAATTTTTCTTTCACCTCTTATAAAATGTCTAAGTGCAGTTTTGAAGTGAAATTCTGATTCAGCATACAAAAAAAGATTTATTTTTGTATTTAGTCCACTGAGGTAATTCCTTTATGCATTTAATTTGACCAATAAATCAATATGTAACCAAATATTTACTATAATTATGGTCCAATATGGATTTTTTGAGCTGATACAGTATAAGTTATAGTTCACAAATTAACTTTTTACAAATACTTGTTATAAATTAATTATTAGGTTTGACCATGTGAAGACATTTATAACTTTTCAAATGTGAATAAAATGTTTTTATGATTTTTATTTGTAGGTTTGTGCGTGACTCGGCTGCACTCGCTGAATGGATGGGCGGGGCTAGAGACATGATTGACAAGCAGCAGGCCCTTCTCTCGGCCAATGAGGAGGAAGATACTTGTGTCAGAAGAACCCATTTTCTACAAATTCTGGTGAGTGTTAATAGTGAATATAATAATCATTTGCCTTATTTTCTGCACTATAAGACGCTCTGGATTACAAGGCGCACTGTCATTGAATGGTCTGTTTTTGAACTTTTTTCACATATAAACCGCACCGGTCTATAAGACGCATTAAACAAAACACAACAGTTAAATAAGTCAGTCAAAAAAAAACTGTCTGAGATGCTAAATTGTTCGTGTATTCACAATAAGTCATAATAGTTCTAACAGTTGCACATCCCTCTCGTCTTTATCTGAGTCAGTGTGGTTACTGTTCCCTGGAGTTCAGTTCAGTGATGATTCTGGTCTTGGTAAAAGCTCGGACCACAGTTGATCCTGATCTTTAGCCCGGGCGTCCATGATCCGTTGGCAGATCGTGGTGTAAGTGGCTCGGCGCTGTCTCTCTGTCTTGGTGAATGTGTGTTTCTTCTCTCATCCACTGCTCCCACGCAGCTCCCACTTTCACTTTAGAACAGTCTTGAGTTTAAAGTGGGTGTTGTGAGCGTGTCTCTTGACAGGTGCATTTTGATATTAAAAGAATCACAGTATGTATTAGGGATGGGCATGATTAGTCGATTAATCGATAATTGATCATTAAGAATTTCATCAATTATGTTCATTTTAATCGACAAACCGACTGTAGCTTGCTGTGCGTAGTGTAGAGTGACCAAACGTCCGTGTCCGGGGACAAGGGGGGGTCTGTACATGTGTCTCTGCATCAGAAGGAGCGAGACACAAACAGTGGGTCAGTCTGCAACGTACCGAAGCACAAATGTGGATTTAACGATGACTTGAAATTCCACACTTTTTGTTCCAGTCGGGACAAGTGTGAGTCCATGTGCACAGTGTACAAAGCAGCACATATGTGTCGGTGTCCAGTGGGAAAAAGCTCATCAGGACACCAAAAACATGAAAAAGCTTTACCAGGTGAGAGTTGCTCAATGTCGATGACGAGGCCCCACCTCGTGTCCTGGTTTTGACAAACACAAATCTGGTCACACTAACCTGTATTCACCTGAGTCGTGCCGCATCAGTGCACAAGAGCTGTTTTTTTTCCCTTCCCTTAGTTTATGCAAATGAGTCATGTGGTTTTAAGTTTTGTTTTTGTGAGACTTGTGCAAAGCTGCATTAAACACATTCTAATCTCAAACGGGCTGATGTGGCTCTAGAGCAGGGGTGTCAAACTCATTTTGGTCCAAGGGCCGTATCCAACCTATTTTGATCCCAAAGGGGCCGGATCAGTAAACTCATGTCATATAAACCTCAAAAATAACAATAAATTCAAATATTTGTACAGAGAAACACAAGTCTATTACAGAAATCTTTTTTAATTGATGAACTCTTTCTTTCACCAAATATTATTATATTATGAACAACCTGAAACTTTAAGAAAAATACAATTTCAACAGAAACTTTTTACATGAACTTGTATGCAAACAGGAATTCAAATTTTCTTGGAAAATCCTGCACTCAGCGTCCACTTTTCTCATTTTCAACATTTTTCTGATGAGGGTGTCACGGTCAACAGTCAAAACGATCGTCCTATAAGAGCGTTTGGAAAGAGACACATCTTCATTTGTGCTGCTCTGGTGGGAGGGGCCACGTACAGAGACGCTGGAGACGCTGCTATGCTCAGCACTGCAGAAAATTACCAATATTTTAAAAGAAAATATAATTAAAATATTTTAGTAGAAAATCAGGCGAGGGCCACATTAAAGGTCTTGGAGGGCCGGATTTGGCCCCCGGGCCATATGTTTGACACCTGTGCTCTAGAGTGTTTATGTTTATATGTCTTAAAGTTGAATTTATTTATGCAGATTAGTAGTGCAGATAGTAATAATAATGATGATCATTTTAATATAAAAACATTAATGATAATGATAATTGATAATCGATCGTTAATTCTCCCGATGATCGATTAAGAAAATTTTATCGAATGCCCATCCCTAATATGTATTACTCCTGATGCTCCTGACTGCGGGAGCCGTAATGCTGCAAGTGGAGCGGCTTTGTACTTTACTAAAGTCGTACTCAGACACCCCAATAAATTCATATATAAGGCGTCTGGATTATAAGGCGCACACTCTTTTTTGGATGAAATTAAAGGCTTTTAAGTGCACCCTATAGTGCGGAAAATATGGTACATTATATTTAGTTACATTTTAAAGGAGTTTGCGGTCGTCCAAAGTTCTTCTCACTGACCTTTTGCATTCAGAGCTTCCTCATTATTCACCACGATGAGTGTATAAGGGCTTTTCACATCTTGCAGAGACCACAGTGGAGTTTTTCCAGCTAACAACAACTAGCATGCTAATACATACTTCCTGATTCTTGGATGATGAAACACTTTACAATTAGATGCAGACAGTACACAGTGGACTTATTTTTTATATTTTAAAATTTTGCTCAAATAGATGGGGAGAATCTGGTACAGGGACTTAAATGTTATTGTTTGGGAATTTAAAAATAATTTCCAACACATTATTGTACATCAATATATTGTTTTTTGTTTGTTAGAATTTGTCCAAGGAGCTTGAGTCCAGAGCCGGTCTGAGAGCTGCAGTGAAGACCTCAGGATCCCAGCTGCTCCAGATCCAAAACCCAGACTTAGACCAAGACTTGGACCAGGATTTGGACAAAGACCAGGACACAGAGAAAGACCCAGGTCCAAACTCGGTCTGGTCCAGAGTCAGACAGATGGAGCTGCAGTGGTCCAGTCTGAGGGCGGAGGTGCCGGCTCTACTGCAAGTACTGCACAAGGTACAAATGATTTAATAAATAATAAATAAAAAATTAATAATAAGGATTACACAGATACAAGAGCACATGGAAATAGAAAATAAAGTCCTATGATTTAATATTGAAAATCACAACCCCCTTTGTGTATTACTACTACGAATGTGCTCTTATACTTGTTCTGGTAGAGCTGAAGATCATTCTAAATCTATTCAAGTAAGGTTCACTTCTGTCCTGTTACTTTTTTTTTTCCATTAAAGTTCATTGGAAACAAAGGAAAAAAATATATTGTACACAGACACAGCACGTCACTTATCGCCCCCTTTTCCTTTTCTAAATGTAAACAAAGTCACTGTACATATATATTATATTACACAAATGATTAACTTGAAGAAAAAAAAAGCTTGGTAATAATAAAAGTAATAATAACAAAACAAGAATATATATATATATATATATATATATATATATATATATATATATATATATATATATATATATATATATATATATATATATATAAGCCATCATCTTGTAATACACTTATTTCCAGCAGACAGTAGTATGTTATAAATATATTTTTTCTTATGATCTATAAGATGGGCAGACTTTATCCCAAGGTACTGTGTCTCAAAATTGTGTGGTAAAGTAACAGAGAGAACTTTTTCAATCCTGCTCCTAACTGTGAAATTTCTGGGCATTCCCAAAGTATGTGGTAATGACCGGCGCTCGCTGTCCCACACTCTCTCCAACAGGAGGTATCCCTCCCCACAGCAGCACCCTGTGAAGGCACCCTAAAAATACATATCACATTCTTCCAGACAAATTCTCTCCAGGTGATGGATGCTCTGCACTTCACATTATTCTACAAAACCTCTTCTCACTCTTCTAGTCACAACCTAAACCCTTCTTCTTTTTCCCATTTTTCCTTAACATCACTGACCCCACTGCACTGTATCTCAGTATAAAGTTTAGAAATAACTTTTCATCTCTGTATGCTTTTAGAAAAAGTCCAGTTATACCTGAAGGGAGTTTGGTTTGTGTTTTAATATTCTCTAAATAATGACCAACCCATACAAATCCTTATTATCTCAATTGTATGTGTTCTTAAGGTTCTGGAACGTTTTTAATATTCCCCTTATTGTCCAGCAGAAGTCCTGTTACTTTTTAGTATCAATACCTGCTCAAATGAATCTCTAATTTCAATATTAATTTCAGTATTGATTAGTCTCTGAACCCTAAATTCTACAAACGTGACAAAAGCTTTATGTGACAATATGAAATGATTTGAACATTTGTGTTTCTTGCTCCGCTCCTTCAGATCTGATTTAGTTTGTCTCATTTTTTGTGTCTGTGCTGAAACATAAAAGCTTTCACAACCAAAATAAAAACACAGACAAATATGTGTGACAAATCCATTTATAACAGAATCCTTTCAGCTCGATCGTGACTCGAAACGCACTCGAAAAAAAGTCCATTCTTTTCCTAGCCCTCCATCGCGGATCAGACGTTCAGTTTAAATGAAATAACACAACTTTAATCCAGTGTGAGAGCTGCTGTATTTTTGCCTTTAATTACACTGGTCACAGCCTCTTGTCACAGTGAAACCCCCCGTCTCCCCGTCTCTCCCTCTGCTCCTCTCGGCTGATTCAGATCCTCTCCTCCACATACAGAAGTCCTTTGTCACAGCTCTTTTCAGACGACTCCCCCTCTTACTCTATCATGTGTTTCTATTTTCTATTTATTATTATTTTGTAGCATCTAAAGTCTTGTCTCTCTAAAGTGTCAACAAGTACTAGTATGAGCAAACACCAAAAGCACGATTTATATTCTGTAGTAGTCTGGGATGTAAAAAATACACTTTGTGGTTGCAAGACTTATACTTTGTGGGAGCTCTGTTAGTATTTTCCATAGACTGTGTACATATAAATGGACATAACTAACCTGCTAGTGGCCACATTGATTATTTGATTATTTATTTGAATTTGAATTTATTTGTTTGGAGGATAAGCCCCTTGAGATGTGTGACCATGTCGTTTTCAAGGGGGTCCTCATTAGGGATGGGCATGATTAGTCGATTAATCGATAATCGATCATTTTAATTGACAAACCGAATGTAGTTTGCTGTGTGTAGTGTGACCAAACAGGTGTGTACATGTGTCTCTGCATCAGAAGGAGCGAGACACAAACAGTGGGTCAGTCTGCAACGTACTGAGGTGCAAATGCGAACGATGTGCAACGATGATTTGTACAAGAAATTCCACGCTTTCCGTTCGGGACAAGTGTGAGTCCATGTGCACAGTGTATAAAGCAGCACATATGTTTCTGTGTCCAGTGGGAAAAAGTTTTACCAGGTGAGAGTCGCACAATGTGGATGACGAGTCCCCACCTCCCTCCCCCCGTACAGTGTCCTGGTTTTGACAAACACAAATCTGGTCACACTAACCTGTATTCACCTGAGTCATGTCTTTTAATCTGACAGAAGTTGAACCACATCAGCGACACAAGAGCTGGAGTTTTATCTTCGCTGAGTTTATGCAAATTAGTGATGTGGTTTTAAGTTTTGTTTCTGTGAGAGTTGAACAAAACTGAATTAAACACATTATAATGTCAAACGGGCTGATGTGGCTCTAGAGTCGTTACGGTTTATATGTCGTAAAGTTGAATTTATTTATGCAGATTAGTAGTGCAGATAGTAATAATAATGATGATCATTTTAATATAAAAAGGTTAATGATTAATCGATAATCGATCATTAATTCTTCCGACGATCGATTAAGAACATTTCACCGAATGCCCATCCCTAGTTCTCATAAATACAACAACAAAAGACAGATACAGTCGGGCAGATAGTAGGAGACATAAATTCAAATAAGCATCAAAACAACAAAATCAACACAACCACAAACACACACACACACACACGCTTGACTGTTTCACACATAATAAAACAAATTTGAAAGAGAAAAAATAAAAATAAAAATAATAATAATAATAAATAATAATAATAATAAACAGAGTTCAAAGATAATCACAGGATACAACAAGATAAACAACAAAATTCAACAAAAGAATCAAAAACAATGACATGGGTTCTGTAAATATTGAACCAGAGCATTTTTAAATGAAGGGACAGAAGTTAAAGCTCGAATCGATGAGGGAAGATTGTTCCAATCAGAAGCAGCTTTATATTTAAATGAGTATTTTCCAATTAGTTTTTTGACTCTTGGGACAACAACTATAAGAGGATCTGAATGGAATTAAATACTGTTTAAGATCTTCAGGAAAACTGAGATTAATACATTTAAAAATAAAATAATAACCAGTGAAGTTGACGTCGGGAGGACAGATGAAGCCAGGACAGTTGGTGATACATGGTACAGTGGTGAGTTCTGAAGGGACAGTGGAGAATGAATCTGCACAGACTGTTCTAGAAAACATTGAGTGGTTGGAGGATAGAAGTTGTAGTATTTTGATAAATGATTTCGCAGTCATCTAAAATGGGAAGAATTAGTTGTGAAATAATCTTTTTCCTAACAGAAAAGCTAAAGCAACTGATGGACTGATAAAGTAATTTTAAGCGATATGGAATTTAGTTTATAATAGTTTGTATGTGGTATTTATTTGGGTCACAGGTATATTTTGACATTAATTCACAGACAGTCATATTTAACATACACAGACCGAAAAGGTGTCGGCTGAAGCTGAAGCTTATCATGCCTTTAACCTTTATTCCTTTGTCAGAGTGTCATCTTAACACCAGTTCATCTTTATAAATACAGCAAGAGGAAACAAACAAATCAGAAACAGTACAACAGTACTACAGCACAAACTGAGTATCATATTTCATGTATCTGTCCAGAGTTAAACATTTAAACTTCTTTATAAAGTAAAGTAAAGAGACTGGTGCACGTTCCAAATAGGAAGTGAACAGGGGGCTCTTCTGGCTCCATCGACTCAATTGACTTTACATTGAAAAATTGTCTCCCCTCTCTCTGTAACTGCTGCAGTGAGCCTCAACATTTTGGTTTTAAAATAGGCAGATGCTATTTGCACCCATTGTTGTTCACACACAGGGCAAATAGCCATTGTTGTTATTTACACCCAGGTATTTATCATGGCACATAGAAGGGCACCCGGGTGTTCGCAGTAGGGATGGGCATGATTAGTCGATTAATGGATAATTGATCATTAAGAATTTCATTGATTACGTTCATTTTTAAAGGACAAACCGAATGTAGGTTGCTGTGCGTAGCGTAGGGCGACCAGAGGTCCATGTCCGGGGACAAACAGGGTCTGTACATGTGTCTCTGCACTCAGAAGGAGCGAGACACAAACAGTCAGTCAGTCTGCAACGTGCCTGAAGCACAAATGCTTATTTAACGATGATTTGTACAAGAAATTCCACGCTTTCCGTTCCGGTCGGGACAAGTGTGAGTCCATGTGCACAGTGTATAAAGCAGCACATATGTTATATGTTACACTAACCTGTATTCCACTGAGTCATGTCTTTTAATCCAACAGAAGTTGACCACATGAGCGCACAAGAACAGTTTTTTTTTTTCTTCACTTAGTTTATGCAAATTAGCCATGCGATTTTAAGTTTTGTTTCTGTGAAAGTTGCGCAAAATTAAATTAAACACATTATAATGTCAAACGGGCTGATGTGGCTCTAGAGTGGTTACGGTTTATATGTCATAAAGTTGAATTTATTTATGCAGATTAGTAGTGCAGATAGTAATAATAATGATGATCATTTTAATATAAAAACGTTAATGATTAATCAATAATCGATCGTTAATTCTTCCGTCGATCGATTAAGAAAATTTCATCAAATGCCCATCCCTAGTTTGTAGACAAAAATGCTATTTACATCCAGGTTATTTAATAAAAAAAAATAATAATAATTAAAAAAAAAAAAATTAAAAGAAGAAAAAATAACTCACTGTCAGTACAAACATAAAGGAGCCAGCCCAGTGAAAATCGGTAATATTTGATGTTTTTTTAAACTCAAAATGATGCAGAATCATCAATCAATCACAGTCTGCACCTAATGGTTTAGTCCTGGTTAAATCCTGTTTTAGTCCTGTTTTAGTCCTGGTTTAGAACTGGTTTTAGTCATCCTTTTACATCGCACAAGCTAAATAAAGTGCCCATGATGCTGTGATGTTTTCAACTTAATTACCCAAATAGTAATAGTCGGACAGGCATCGCAAATATATTTTGTAGCAACACTGATTTACCTTTTACTTTACCTTATCTTAATTTTTTTTTATTTTTTATTCTTTTGGATTCTCAAATCCAGCTTCCTGCACTTTTCACAGGAAACAACGTAAGCAGACACGTCACCTTTCCCTTTTTTTTTTAAATGGGTGTAAATAAAAGAATCGTGTCCATTGAACTATTAACACCAGGATGCAAATAGACACTCTGTCTAAAATATTCAGATTAACCCATTCTACATGATCCTTGTGTTCACTATTTTGTCTGTTAATTAATTCCTATTCCTTATTATATTATATTGTATATTATAACTGCCAGCCTTGGTGAGCTTCATTTGACTGGAGCAGTTTATGGTATTTTCTCACACACATATCGGCTCAAATGTTGGTATCAGTACTTGTATGCACATTCGAATGGGATTACATATGTGATGAGTGATTCACATTTTCTTTTCTTTTTCCTTTTTTCAGCGCTGGTTGCAGTCGCTGACACAGCAGGGGGCGCTACAGGAGCTGCAGTCCTGGCTCAGTGCTGCAGAATCTAAACTGAATGAGCAAAGTAACATCCACCAGACGAACCCTGAGCTAAGCCTCCTTCTTAGAACCTGCAAGGTAAAGTTTAGATTAAAGTCTCCTACAGGCATGAGAGTAAAACGCAGATATTGGCTCAAATTTTGGTATCAGTACTTGTACGCAAAGATCTAATTATTATTAAGGCCTATTTATTAACAACATAGACTGTATTTATAAGTGGACATAGCTAAACTAATAGCGACTGTGTGCTCCCTCATATTTTTAAAGGATTTCCAGAAGGAGATGGCAGCTCATCAGGCCACTCTGGACGTGATAAACCAGCCTCTGCAGACGTGTAGTACCACAGAGGACCACGAGGGGCGCTGTGAGAGGAACCAGTTTTCAGAGGAACAGGGTCGACTCCACCAGCGCTGGATCAGCCTGCAGCACAGGCTCATGTCTCAGGTACAACCAGGATTTAAAGGGACCATATTACACTATTTTCTGATCTATGTGATAATGTTTCCTCATCACAAACACACCTGGACTTGTGTTTTGTTTCATTCACATGTTAAACACACAAACCCTGCACATTTAGACTTAGAGTTCTTCTCTTGAACTGAAAACACTCTGATCTACATTGCGACATGTGGTGATCACCGTGTTTTTAAACTCCATACACCTTCACTAGCATCATTTGGTGATGTTAACTTGGAAACTACTGCTTCGTGACATCACAAGATGCATTTTGAAACATTTTGCATTTTGGAGATGTAGACAGACTAAGAATAAAGAGTTGCTCAAACATGTGTGAATGAAACAAAACACAACTCCAGGTCTGATTTTGAGGTAACAACATTCTAACATGACTTAAAACTCACAAGAGTCAAACATGTTACATCAGGGGTCTCCAACCTTTTGCTTCTGGTGAGCTCCCTTTACAAAACAAAAATGTCAGAGAGCTACTAATTTTCACAGTTGCAAGAAATTGAGTGGATATAAGAGTGGAAGCCTTAGATGGTACAGCTACAGCCTATAAAACATAACACCATTATCCATTTATTAGAGCACAAAATTCAAAATAACACATAAATGGTAATAATGGTCAAATGTGAGTTATTCAGTGCAGTATGTATGATTCAGAAATCCTTTTGTAAAGGGGTGGAGAGCTACTGGGAGCTCCTGAGCTACAGGTTAGAGTCCCTTGTGTTACATGATACATTATATGGTTCACATCATGTGTGAAATGTTCTGATTTCCAGGTGAGTTCTGTGGAGCAGGAGCAGAGGCTGAGGACAGAGGCAGAGTCTTGTTTACAGAAGCTCCACAGCTGGATCCAGGAGCAGAACATCTGGATGGAATCAACCCAAAGACCTCACAGTGTGGAGCAGATACAGAGGAGCCTCACACTCACTCAGGTCAGACACACTGCAGTATCCAGAGTTTAAAGTGCTTCTAATATCACTTGGTTTGGTGGGATAATGCCTGGATAGGTTAAAGCTAACATCTGTAAGATCAAAAACAATAAACCATACCAAGACCATAGACTGTATAAAGAACTGGACTAAGGGAGTGTGACGTCACCCAGAGCTGTCGACTCCAGCAGTTATAGGAGTCAATTTGAAGCCGGTTCCATATTAGGAAACTGAATTTATTTGCCAACAAAATGGCAAAATAAAATCACCAAGATCATATAGAGCGGCTTAATATGAACATTTTAAAACCAAAATGTCAAGGCTCTCAGCAGCACGTACAGACAAAGGGGTGACAATTTTCAATGTAAAGTCAATTGGAGCCAGAGTTGATGGAGCCGGAAAAGCGTAAATACGGCAGCTAGCGGGTCAACTATGTCCATATATATATATATATATATATATATATATATATATACACTCTATGGTTGAGACTCACCTGTGCTCTCTGGTCTTCTTCTGACACACTGTCAGACTCCTGCACTGTAAACAGCACCTAGTGGTGATATGTGAGAATACAACAGGGGCGGGTCAGCCAGTCTAATAGGAGGGTTTCAGTCATGTGATCACGATGATGCGCGAATTTCAGGTGGAGGGCAGGAAGTGAAGACAAACACGACAAACACGGCTCTGGAGAACACAGATATGGAGAAGAGTTCTTATTGTAAGGATTTAGAGCCAGTAGCAAGACAAAAGTATGAGCAGTTAGTCGACAAATATATTGGGCTTGACCCTGATCTTATTGAAAATGAGAGAATTTTCAACCGAAGTAAAAGATTTGCCGACAATCGAGGCAGAGGAGATCACGAACTATTTAGCTCTTCAGACATCGTTCTACACCAGACAACAGATGAAGGTGTACAAAAGTTTGGAGGCATATCACTTTTTTGTCAGTGGATGGATCCTCAACCTTGGTGCAAAACGCCTAAATGATGATTATGGTTTGGTCTTTGCCGGGGGGAGTGTTTCTCTTATTTTATGTGTATAGACGTTATGGGAAAAACTGCAGTGTATCGGCAGTTGTTCTGTCGGCTTTTCCCATTTCTGAACTTTGTGGACGACTATATTCGGTACTCTAAAATAATCGCTTTTCCTTCTCTCGGTTAGAACGATTGGCACAGCCGTGCGCGCTGACAAACGTAGCCCTGTGACGTCACGTGAAACCCAGATATTACAGATGGTCACATTAAGTTGCTGTTTGTGGAAAAAAAAAAGTTGAAAAGAAAAATACAGAAATATTGGAAGTAGCACTTCATCTTAAAAAGGAATCCCTCTACCTTTCTGTTCAAATAGTTTGGAATGGATGCAAGGAAGGCATTTTTGTGATTAAACATTCAATTAAAAAAATAAAAGAGTCTAATCAGAAGATATTTGTGTATAACTATTGTGTAATTCATAATAATATTTCAGTTGTACAGAGACACAGTTTGGTCTTTGCTCTTTGTCAGACAATATTTTGGGTTCTGTTTGTTTTAGGAGCTGGAGCAGAAGATACAGCTACACTCTGAGGCTCTACAGGAATTTAAAAAGAAATTTCAAAATAAAACAGGAAGCAGCATCTGTGAAATCATCTCTCAGATTGAAAACACTTCTCTGGACTGTGACAACCTCAAACTAAAGGTAATGAAATAATAAATAATAAGAGTTGTCTCAATGTGTGTGTTTTATATATTTGATTATCTGCGTTTGTACAGTAATGTTTAGATCTGTGTTTCTCAAACTGTTGTACGTGAGCTGCTTCTGGTGGTGCTCGGATTCTGTTTCAGTTCAAATATTTGTTCTCTTACTCTAGGGTTATTTCTTACGTAAACTTGTGAAACCAGCTTTAAATCATTGCTACCTTCTCAAAAACATACAGTGGTGTTTTGTTTCATTCACACATGTTTGAGTAACTCTTTATTATTAGTTTGTCTACATCTCCAAAGCTCAAAATGCTTTGTTCCACCTTGTGATGTCATGAAGTGGTAGTTTTCAAGTTAACAGCTACTGTATGTTTAGTAGAGATTGACAATTCCAGAGCTGAAATCATCCAGCTGATTCTAGTGAAGGTGTATGGAGTTTAAAACCACAGTGGAGTATTTACTGTACAACCAGATGACCAGTGTTGGGGAGTAACAGATTACATGTACCAGAGTTATGTAATCAGAGTACAAATTATGAGTAACTGTATTCAGTTACAGTTACTGTTTCAGTGAGTGGTAATTGGATTACAGTTACTTTGCTGAAATAAATTAATTACACAGAGGTATTTTCCTGTTTTCACATTTTGGGCGATGTCCCTTTTTTTAAAAAACATTTTTTTTATTGTTAATTCCTCTCATTGCCAGAAACTAAACCAGGTCTGAACTAGATCTAAACCAGGTCTAAACCAGGACTAAAACCAGGTCTAAAACAGGACTAAACCAGATCTAAAACCAGGTCTAAACTAGATCTAAACCAGGACTAAACCAGGACTAAACCAGGACTAAACCACAGGACTAAACCAGGACTAAACCAGGACTAAACCAGGTCTAAAACCAGGACTAAAACCAGGTCTAAACCAGGACTAAAACCAGGTCTAAACCAGGTCTAAACCAGGACTAAACCAGCACTAAACCAGGACTAAAACCAGTTCTAAACCAGCACTAATCCAGGATTAAACCAGGATTTAACAGGACTAAATCCTGCTGTGTGGACTGTGTCTCTTCTTCTATCAATAATATTTTTAATTTGGTTCAGTAAAGTCTGGGCTTTTTATTTTCTTTTAGCAGATAAAACTTCTTATGTTATGATTTCCTCGTCTTTGCTTCGCTACAGCAAATCAAGTAATCCAAAGTATTCAGATTACTTTACTCACTTTAAGTACTTTAATGGATTATGTTACAAACTACATTTTGGGGTATGTAATCTGTAATCTGTAGGGGAATACATTTTAAAAGTAACCTTCCCAACACTGCAAATGATGACATCACAAGGTGGAACAGAGTGCTTTGAGTTTGAAAGGAGAACCTGCAATAGTTCAGTTAAACAGATGGTACACTGGTGGTATGTGTGAAACGTTTTAGAACCAGATTTGATTCAGAAAACTAAAACTGGTATTTGTACGTAAAATCCCTCAGTCTGGTATTATACTTCAAAAATATATTAGTTAATAGTAAATGAAAATAAATAAAACTACAGAACTGTATACGTTAAGCAAATTCAAATTAATGAACATGTATTCAAATGTTTTTCCCCAGAACAAGTCGCTGAAACATCAGTTAATTGAAGCACAGGATCAGTGGGACTCATTGGACAAACAGCTGAATCTGTTCAAGACCAAAACAGTGAAGATTTCTCTGAGTCTGGATTTAAACAGTGGACCAAACATGAGTCTACAGGCAATGAGACAACTCTGCCACAGACTACAGGTGAGAACATGATTTATTTACTGTATTTTCCACACTATTAGTCGCTCTGGATTATAAGGCGCACTGTCATTAAATGGTCTATCTTCGAACTTTTTTCACAAATAAACCAGACTTTAAAGGAAACCCAACAGTGTGATGGGTGAGTGGTTTTGTTTGTTTGTTCGTTCACGGTGACTCTGGGCTTTGTTCAGTTGTGGCGTGTAGGGAGGGTGTGTCTGGGACCAACGGATTGTCGGCGTGTTCGCAGTGACTCAGTTGTTCAGTTGTGTCTAGAAGTGGCACATTGCACTCGCTTTTTCAGTTCGTTCCTCCGTTCTGTTCCTCGTCGGCGTGGAGTGATGAGTGTGTCTGTGGGTGTGTTTGGCTGTGTGGTCGCTGTCTGCTCCGTGTGTGTTTGTGTGTTCTGTGGGTGGTGTGGCTTTGTAGTTTACTGAAGTCGTGCTGGGACACCTGAGTGGATTTGTGTATAGGGCGCTCTGGATTGTGGGGCGTTCAGTTGTTTTTTGATGCGGTTGGAGGCTTAAGAGCGCCCCCTATAGTCCGGAAAATACAGTACATTGATCCATTGCAAATGTAGACCAAGAAAACCAGATGCCCATGCTTTAATCTATATCATATTTTCTATTGCCTAAATAAATACATTTAAAGGTGCATTGTGTAACTTTTTCTGATGGAGGGTCCATCACCTGCTTGTTTCTAGGAATAGGTCATTGCTCTGCCTGGAATGTTCCACAGTATGACATTACACAGCTCTACTTCACGGCTCCATCCACACTATTGTATTCGAGTTGTTTTCGTTGTGGATGCAGTGTTCGTTCACACTAATCCAACTGAAAACGGCTCCAGAGACGGAACGATTTGGTGCCTCCAGCTCCCACGAATTTGTTTAAGTACGGCTCTGAACCGGCACCATGTGGACGCCTGAAAACGTTGATACACTGATGTAGGTCTGTGCACCTCGAAGTAATTCACCGCCAAAACACTAAGAGACTAGAATATCTGTCCATTCATATAAACGTGTGTCTGTGTGTACGACCTGCAGACGTATAATCTCTGAAAAGTTTCACATGAACCATCTCCAACACGACAGAAACACAGAACAGACTCACCATCAGCAGAACACCCCTCTGTCACAGAGAGAACACTCATATTCCACTGAGTCATGTCCTTTAGTCCGACAGAAGCTGAACCACATCAGCAGCACAAGAACAAGCTGTTTCTTTGAGCACTGAGTTTATACAAATGAGTCATGCGGATTTAAGTTTGTTTCTGTAAAACATAAACAAATCTGCTCAGAGCTGTGTGGATAGGGAAGGATTGCGGACACAGAAACAACGTATCTGGATGCAGATCGTTTCTGATGTGGTGATACAGTGATACAGTGATTCGTTTCAGTCTAAATATAGTCTACATTTGTTCAATTACAGGTGGTTTTATTGCTAACCAAAAATACATAGAAAAACAGACATTCTGACTGTGAGCGGGGTCGCCTCTCCACAGATCTGACCTGTAACTTGGCCTGGTTTGGTCTCCATGAAGATAGAAAGGTTTAATGCCATACAGTGAAACATTCCAGACAAAACAATAATCCAATCCAATAACCTCCATGGGGAAAAGCATTTGACAGACTCAGTTTACTCTGCCCTGTGTGTTCTTGTACTGTTCATTACTGTAATTATATTTGTGTGTATTCTTCTCCTGTAGCTGGTCCATGATGAGCTGGAGAGTTCAGACTCAGACTGGGACGAACTTCTTCAAACTGAAGCCTCAGTGAAGGACCTGCTCCATGATTCTGCTGCTGCTCTCGTCACCATGGAGACCACAGCGCTCAGGCACAGGTCAGAGCTCAGACTTATCTACAGTTTATCTCCTGAACGACAGAGGGAGCGCTTTAAAGCTGCACTATGTAACTTTACGGCGGAGGATCAGTCACCAGCTTGTCACCATGGAGATGTTCTTGCTTTGCTGAGATTGTTCCACATTATAGCATTAAACTTATCTATCTTGCATTTATTCAATTATAGGAGTTTTATTGCCAGAAAATTCATTAAAAACATGAGTTGTTACCATGAATGGGACCACCTCTCCACAGACCTGTCTTGTAATTTGCCATGGTTGTATCATTTGCTTGTCTCCATTGATGGATGATTGACATTTTAAGTGTAATGCCATACTGTGGAACATTCCATGAAAAGCAATAACATCTCTGTGGAGACATTAGTTCATCTTTACTATTGATAAACTATTTTTACTATTGATAAATTTCATTTTTTGTTTTTGTTTTTTTTTCAGGTGGTCCACAGTTTCTGACTCTTTGAATAAGAAGCTCCAGAAAAGCCAGAGCGCCCTCTCTGTTTGGGAGAAATACCATCGACTCGCGGGTTCATTTTCTCAGAGACTGAAGACTCTGCAGAGTGAAGCATCATCTGTGATCAACACAACACAAACTGACAACACAGAGGAGCAGATTACTCTGAGAATGCAACGCACACAGGTGGGAAACATAATATCACACAATATCAGCATCAGTGCCAGCAGTATAAGAGGCCAGGCTACATACTGTTCAAATTTGCAATGAACTAAACAATTTAATTCAAATAATGTACGTTTTCCTACATTTGAAACAATGTGGCTCAAGAAAAAAAAAAAAAAATATATATATATATATATATATATATATATATATATATATATTTCAGTTCTCCATTTTAACATTTTTGATTTCAAACATCACAAATCTTAAACTTGGTGGGTTGTTGACAAGATTGAAAAAACATAAGTCATTTGGGTGTTTTACTTGGTTTTGTTTCAGGATTTGTTGTCCAGAGTTGACAGTTTGCAGAGTGACCTACACTTGATGTTAGATGCCTCTAAACACCTGACCTCTCACCTGGACACGCCCTCCTCTGCTCTCGTCCAATCAGAGACCAGGAGGTTGTCACGTGGTGTTCTGCAGCTGAACCAGGGTTTAAAACTGAAATTACAAATACTGCAGGTAATCTGCTCCTCTCCTCTGCTCTGACCCTCTGACCCTCTGACCTTTCCCTCTGCTCCTCTGACCTTCTTCTGTGCCCCTCCCCTCTCCTCCTCTGCTTCTCTTCTCTGCTCCTCTGGCCATACCGCCTGTCAAAGCCTGATCCCGTCAGATCTCAGAAGCTAAGAAAGGCCGGGCCTGGTTAGTACTTGGATGGGAGACGTCTGGGAAAATCAAGTGCCACAGTCGCAAAAAAAACTGTTGTTGTGTCCTTAGACGAGACACTTCACCCACATTGCCTAGTATGAAAGTGGTGTGTGTGTGTGTGATGGTGGTGGTCGGAGGGACTGATGGCGCTGATTGGCATGGCAGCCACGCTTCCGTCAGTATGCCCCAGGGCAGCTGTGGCTACAATAGTAACTTACCATCACCGGGTGTGGAGAAAAAGAATAATGAATCTATAAAATGCTCTGTAAAGCGTCTTTGTGACATATGTCAGTGAAAAGCGCTATATAAATAAAGACTTACTTACTCTCCTCTGCTATGACATAGGTTGAGTATTATCTATACGAGGGAATTCCAGCCTTCTTCCTCCTGTGAGCTACATTTTGTAAAACAAAACTATCAGGAATCTCATATTTGCAGTTGTAAGAAATGGAGTAAATATAATTGCCACAGCGTTAGATGGGAACAGTTGTAAACCATTCTCTATTTGTTAGTGCACATAATCTAGTCTACTTCTCTTTCTTTCTCCCTCTCGTCTGTCTCACCTCTCTGACCCACTTGTGTCTGACCTCTGCTTTGTCTCTTCTTACCTCCTACTGTCCTTCCTTCCCTCCCTCCCTCCCTCTTTCTGACCTGTCTGTGCTCCTGTTTGTGTTTACTCCTCATCCTCGTTTGTAGGAGGAGTTTCAGAGTCTGGGGCAGTTCTCAGCGTTACTGTCTGAGCTGGAGACGGAGCTGCAGCAGTGGGAGAGGAGGGCCCCAGCACAGACCCAGGTGAGTCAAACTATCAATGAACACATATGAAAGAAGAGAGGGGAGGAGCTGAGGTAAAGTGCATTTGACAGGGTAGACTCATTATTATTATATTTCAGAATCTGCTAAACATTTTTTAGCAATTTCACCCAAGTTTTGGCATTTTTGTGGTTTATAATTCCACTTTCTGATTGAAAATAATTACTAATATGGTCAGAAATCTAAATACTAAAACCAGTATTAACTCTTCAAACATCAACACATAAACAAATCACATAAATAGGGCAAAGTTGGACCTTTTCTGGACAGTTTTATAAAATTTATAGTCTTGATCTGTTTAAGAACTATTATAAAACCAGATTGTAATTTAAAAGAAGCTATTATTTTGTGTTATATTCAGTTTTGTGGTATCAGAATCTGTAATCTGCATTGTTCTTTATTGATTCTTGGTTAACTATATCTATATCTATATATATTTTTTATTTACATTGTCCGTTTTATTATATTGGGCTGGAGTTTTCATGTTTTTATCCTCCTGGTTCATCTCATCACATCACATCATCTTTGGTTCTCTCTTTTACATTGTGTATTTTAAATCTATTCTGTTCGTGTTTTTCCATTGATGTAGTAAAGTTGACCCAGTCCTCCTGACCCACATCTACTCACCTCCTCCTTAAGTCCCTCCCGCGTCCACCTGTGAGCGCTATATTTAAACACACACCAGTGACTGTTCTCCATCCAAATGAAAAAGAAGAAACATGTATTGTGTTTCCTAGTGCAGTTTGGATTCAGTGTTTTATTAGAATCCACCAGGGACATTTTAAGGACTAAAAGTTGTCAAAATATTATAAACAGTTGAACTTTTAATTGATGTTTGCAACAGTTAAACTGGATTCTAATACTCAGTATCACATTATTTCTAGACAATACTCTGCAATTTTCAACACAAAATAACATTAGTTTCATTGCTGTTATTGTGTGATCTTGTAGAAGTTCTGATATAGATCAAGATCATTGAACTGTTCAGGAAAAGTCCAACTTTGTCCTATTTATGTGAATTCTTTCTTCAGTTGAGAATCTCGCTTTCATACATTTCAGATAGTACAACCATACTTTGCATAAGACTATAAATAGCGAAACTAAACTGTGCTTGCATTTGTTAACTTGGCTATTGTACAATGTAATGAGAGTAAGAATCACTTAAAGTTCCCCTAGTACATTATTTTCTGATTTGATGTTTCCTCATTACAAAACAAAACACAACTCTAGGTATGTTTTTGACAAGGTAACTGCATTCTAACATGGTTTAAAGATCACAAGAGTTCATTTTGTGTAATATAGGACATTTACGGGCTTTCAGTAACAGTGTGATATTAAACATTTCCACTTTAATGACATATACTGTTATTGCACGTGGCACAGTGTCAGTTCATTCATGCTGTGTAAGCCCCGCCCCTTCCGACCCACATTCATTCATCCTCCGTCTAACCCTCTTACAGCACCTGTCGACTCTGCACCTGCTGCTGTCTGACCTGCCGTGTAACCGTGTGACGTGTTTGTTTTTCAGGGCGATGGTCAGGAGGCCAGTGCTCCCTCCTCAGACATTAGGGGGCGCTCCTCAGACCTGGACCTCCTGAATGAGCTGAGTCTGGGGGTGTGTCTCAGTGATGCAGAGGCCAATCGTCTCCTGAGACTGAACCAGAGCTGGAGCAGAGCCTGCAGCCGCCAGCAGGAGGCGCACAGGTGAGGACTGATTTAGACAGTGTAGAGTGAAGTTATTGTTACACACTGTGTAGTATGTTCATGTGATGTTAGTCCATATTAGTTAGTAAATGTTATTATCTCCTGTGTAATTCCAGTGCGATGCAGACGGGGGCGCTGAAGGGGCAGAGCTTTGAGCAGAGGTGTGAGAGCTGGATGTGCTTCCTGCAGAAGATGGAGGACAGTCTGGCTGTGGACGTGGCCGGGTCGTACCAGGGACTGAGGCATCAGCTCTGTACTCACAAGGTCCATATGATTATATCACTATGATTCACTCACTTCTGTGTTTTGATTAAAGGTACAGCACCTTAAAGCCTTGTATCCACAGGTTCAGTCTCAAAATTAATTAATGATTATTTACAGTTATATTGCGCCTTTCAAGACACCCAGAGCGCTTTACAGTTCTTTATTCATTCATTCCACACTCAGTGGAGGTAAGCTGCTATTGTAGCCACAGCTGCCCTGGGGCAGACTGATAGAACTGAGGCTGCCAATCTGCGCCATCGACCCCTCCAACCACCACCAATGCTCACACACACAACACTTTCATACTAGGCAATGTAGGTGAAGTGTCTTGACACAACAACACTTTTTACAACTGGCGCCCCCCTGTGGCTCCTGATTTTCCCAGAGGATTCACATCCAAGTACTAACCAGACCCGGCCGCTGCTGAGCTTCTGAGATCTGATGGGATCAGGCTTTGACAACCTGGTATGGCCACAAATCGTACAGCCCCGTTTGAGGAGTCTGAAGCAGATCCTGAGGGTTACTACTTTCCAAAGCGGTGCAGTTCAGTATAGTCTTCTTCAGTTCCAGGCTCGCCTAAGCTAAGGAGGAGCTGTGCACCACTGCCAGTTGTTTAGCAGATATAAACAGAAAATCTTTCACCAAATGCTTGATCTTTTGACAAAGTGCTGTATTTCCAGAGATGGCAACTTAATATATGTTGATGATATGTTCTGATGATGATATGTTGATATGTTTATCAGTGCACAGCACTCATGTTAAGATTGAAAATATGATATTTCCAACACATTTAACACCAGCCATGGCAAAGGTTTAACAGACTGTTGTATTCTCTTTTGGTTTCAGAGGTTCCAGGCTGAGCTCTCTGTGGGACATCAGATCCTCCATTCTGTGATCTCTGAAGCTCTGCACCTGCTGCACCGAGGAGAAGTCGACCACAGGTACAGATCCTGCTGCTATAACATGCCAATGACATACAGTACCGACAACAACATACAGTACCAGAACATACCAACAACAACATACCAACAACCAAACATTCTAGTTTATTCAGATTAGATCATTTCAAATGTGTATAGGTCAGGTATAGTTTGCTTTTAGTAAAATGTTCAGTATAATGTGTGTAACTTAAATTGTGTCAATAAAATAAACACTCACAATATTCAGAGTAATAGTTTGTGTTCACAGCCTTTTTCCTCTACTGTGTTTTCAGAGATGACTTCCTGTTGAAGCTGGCAGCTCTGCGTCAGCACTGGCAGGGGGCGCTGCAGAGAGCGGATCAGCGTCGCGCTCTCATCGAGGGGCTGGTCCGACACTGGCACCTGTACCACCGCACCACCCGAAAACTGCACCGCTTCTTGTCCCAAACCCGCGCTCTGCTGCCCCCCGCTGGACTGTCCCACTGCAGCCTCCAGGAGCTGCGCCGCTCACTGCTCCTCCTACAGGTGCACTTCAGAATAACAACAATTCTGAGAGGCCCCTCTTCTGTTCCTCTTTACACTTTGAATATTGAAATGTAGAGAAGGTTTCAGCCATAGACTGTATAAAGTAGTGGACTAAGGCTACGTACAGACTGCAGCCTCAAGTGACCCAAATCAGATTTTTTCTTCCCTATGCTCCTGTATCTGATCTTTTAATGAAAAATTTTTGAAATGTGGCCCAGGCCACTTGGATATGTGGTTGTGAAACCAATATATATCTGACCTTTTGACATGCAACTTCAGTTTGAATGGCCAGGTCACATTCATCCCACCTACACGTCAAAACAACACAGTAACAAGCACCTGTTGCGAGCCAATACAGCCCATTACCGACGTGTTTGCTCACTGATATAGGCCGCCGAAGACGTGTTTTCTCCTTCCTCATAAGTGTTACAAGTAGGTGCTCACAAATGTCCTTCTCATCAGACAAAAACTGTGTCTGAACTCCATGTGAGTGAAGCAAAGCGCATATCAATCCTTCCACTCTTGGCTGTGATTTCACACCCACATCTTCCTTTCTACGGACGTTGTTGCCACTGCCCCACAAGACACCACGGCCAAAAACCTCGTCCTTCTCCTTCTCAATCTCTTCCTTAAAACAAATCAGCTGTACATGTTCTGGCTCCGGTACAACAGCAACTTTAAATTCTCCAGGTGCTCGATGCCGTGTCCATGTTTAGGCCACTTCTGTAAACACAGAGCACGCTCGCTGTGGTTGATGTTGTCATGTCTCCAGTGCACATGTGGGACACTTTCAGGGCGTTTAAAGTTCACACTGGAGATCACATACAAGTCACATTTAAGTGGAAATGTTACCAACCTTGCAAAAAATCATATTTCACAAAAAAAATCTGTATTTAGCATTAAGCCCTGCAGTCTGAACATCGAGTAAATGAGTGTGACGTCACCCATAGAGTTCAGCTCCAGTCAAATGAAGCTAGGAGCTAATTTGGAGCAGAGTTCCATGTTAAGAACAGGAATATTTTTACTGACAAAATTACAAAAAATAGCCAACAAACGTGAGATTTTGGAGGCCCAGCGCCCCCTTTAATAAAGATACTCAATATTTGATAACAGTTTCAGAATCTACGACCAAGAATCTACAATAATACAAATTTTTTGCTTCCTATATAGCTCTATTTTTATGAAGTTCTGGTCTCTCAAACATGCTGATAAATTAAGGTTTCCGAAAATGTGAGCATGGCCCCAGAATTTCAGCGGGCCATAACTCGGGAACCACTCAAGGGATTGAACTAAAATTTGAGATTCTTTCCTTTGGTAATTTTAGAAATGTTTAGAATTTTTTCTGCCAAATCTGAAATGGCTCATAGGGGAGATTCCTTGAAAACAGCTTATTTCATACAGACTGACCCAAATAAAAACATCAGGATCATGTAGAGTGGGTTAATACGACTAAAATGACCTCCTGCAGCCGTCAAAGAGAGAGGGGCGAAAGTTTTTCAATGTAAAATGGAGCCAGAATTGCCCCCATGTCCACTTAATACTTGGACCGTGGCGGCTAGAGGCTTAGCTATGTCCATGTATATATACAGTCTGTGGTTTGTATGGTTTAATCTGAACACTGTTTTTACGGTCAAGATGTTCCTGCTCCCATTCAGAAGCTATTTTACATTTAATAGTACTGACTTACACACCAGAAATGTATCTTAGTCTAAGTCCAGCCCCAAAGGGAGGAGTTTAAGAGTGGACAGTGTCACTCTAAAACCTCTGAAACCTTCTCTACATTGAACCACCCCTGGATGAATAAGAGATTACTCCACCTCTGAAAATGATACTAGTGAAAATGATTTTTTATTGAATGTCCCCTGAAAATGTGCCTCACCTTTCTTGAGTTTCTTGGATTGGTTTCTTTTGCTGCTTCTTTTATATTCAGCTGCTGCATATCTTCAGTGCACAGCGGAAAAATAAAAAATCCGGTTACGTAAGGCATACAGATACTTACTCTATAATGACGTAATGCAAATAGGTAAGGGACACTTTATTGTACTGTAGGGAAATGTGTCCTCTGCATTTGACTCGTCCTTCAATGTCTCTGGGTTAAACCTGTCAGGTTGAGCTGGTCTTGGTCACGACTAATTTAGCTGGAGAATTGTGTGTATGTTTTGGGTAGCCTGATTCATCAGCCAGTTTCACTTTGTAGAAACCGTCTGATCTCGCAGTGTTAGAATTTGTTTGCTCGACGGTAGACGGGTACTTTTTAACATTTAACCAATCGCTGCTATTTGGTCGTCACGTATGTAATGCTCCGCTAACGGGGTTAACTGGTATATTAAGCTTTTCCCAAATCCTGTAGGAAGAAGGACAATAACGTCTTTCCCCTTGATAAAATTCACCAAACATTCTCTTTGTTCCGGCTTTAAATCCTCGATCTCGGGAATCGTTGACAACACTGAATATATGACTCTTCACTGATTGGCTGGTGCCTGAACTTGCACTTCTATGGTTTTTGCAAACCGTCTTTTGTATTTTGATTCCTGATCTAGTCACTGCAGAGAAATGAAATTGAGCGGAGGCACTAGGTGGTGTAAGTGTTTTGAGTTGACCTAAACATCAAAATTTAAGTCTGGCATATGAATAAACAATAATAATAACTTAACTTTTCTGGTGGAGGATCTGTCAGATTCTTTTTTCCATTGAGATGTTATTGCTTTGTCTGGAATGTTTCACAGCCAGGTCAAGTTACTGGTCAGATCTGTGGAGAGGCAACCCTGCTCTAGGTGTGTTTGAGCTATAAAACCACCTGTAATTGAATAAAAGTAAAGAAGAGCTGTTTAATGTCACACTGTGGAACATTCCAGGCAGAGCAGTGACATATCTGTGGAACCAAGCAGGTGACAGACGCCCAACCAAAAAGTTTACAATAGTGCACCTTTAAATTTGTGAAACTGATGAACATCTTCAGCTGATTGAGTGTTGTAAATGGCTCTATAAATAAAGCTTGTTTGATTGATTGACTAATATTAACATCACAATTCTTCACTAAACATCAGCCTTTAATCAATCTGAACCAAAACCCCAGAGTCATTAAGAGCCCCCTCCCTGGATAACGATGCATTTCCTTGTTGTTTGTAGCACACGGAGGTGAAGTTTGAGCAGTACCAGAGCAGTTTCTTCCACACTCTGGAGGTGGGACGACAGCTCTTCTCGATGGGGGACCAGGAGACCCAGGCCCAGCTGCAGACGGAGCTGGGGACGCTGCAGCACGAGTGGGACAGTCTGCACGGGCTCCTGGCCAAAAGGATGGACCTCACCGGGGACATCATCAAGGTAAAACTCCACTTAGATTAGAACAGAGGTTTGTTTTACTGCATTATATGAGGTCGTAAACATGGGATTTATCTGAACATGGTACATTTAGCCACAAACTTAAACTTTTAATCCTTCCTATTTTCCTGTCTTGGAATGGTTCTTAAATCCTTAATATCAATATGTTTCTGTGAACCAAAATTGCACGACAAAAAAAACATTGGTTAACACTTTTATTTTATTTTATTTGTTAATTAGTTCAATAATAGCTCGTGTCTACACAACAACTGATTAGCAGTGACTTCTGTTACTAAGCTGTTTTGAGCAGAATTCTAAATGAATGAAAAGCATTTATGTAATTGCCCCTGTCTGGAAAAAAATATACACCAACATATGCACAAATATAAGTACATATGGATACCAGTGGGAGTTTGTATTACTGGGTTTCAGATGACATCACTACTTCCTCTAGGCCAGAGGTGGGCAGCTACTTTTTCCATGTAAGAAACAGAAAATATTGTGGAGGACCAGGCCAAAATGCTTAATTCAATTCTGAATAATATTAATTGTATTTCTTTATAAAAAGCAGCAAATATCATTGTTTTCATGAGCTGCTCAGACTGATAAGAGTTTATGTTTGACTAAGCAATGAAAAAGTGAAGTTGCCTTACAAAAAATATCATTTAAAAAACACCTCTAAAATAAATGCAATGCAGCTTTAGTTCATGCATGAGGTCAAATGATAAAATATGTTTATTTTGTCATTCCAAATGAGCTTAAATGGTCCGGTCAGAGTCAACCAAAGGCCTGTATGTGGCCCTGGAGCTGTACAATACCCAGGTCTGATCTAGGCCAATCATATTTAATACAGAATAGAGGATATAAAAAGAATACAAATAATAATAAAAGCTGCCATCTTTGATTACACAGGCTGACACTTCCCGGTTGTATTCTCACATATCACCACTAGATGCTGTCTGACAGTGGTAACAAAAAATCTAATAAAATAAACATACAGGTGGAAGCTTTAAATCAGGAGAGTCAAACTCAAATTGACAGAGGCCAAAATGAAAAACTGGGACTAAGTCTTGAATCAAACTAAATATTATTGAATCATTTTCAAGTAACATCTGCATGTTTTCTCTTCTTTCGAGATCTGTAATGTTAAATCTTTTCTTATTAAAATAAATGTTTAATAATAGTTTTGCTTAAACACTGAATCCAGAACAAACAGAATATAAAATAATAACCAAATTTTAAATAAATATTGTCTCTATAGTCGATCTGTAGCTGGTGGGCAGCTCTAATACAGATTTGATATGATCTTGCGGGTCAAATATAATTATATCACGGGCCAAATTTGACCCCCGGGCCTGAGTTTGATATGTTTGCTTTAAATGAATATTGTTATAACTCAGTGTTTTGTTGTAATACAGGGAGTTCTTTCCTCTGAAATGATCAGGTTATTTAATTATAATGCAATCAATAGGAAAATCTGTCTCTTGCTCCCTCTTTTGAAGACAACACCTGTCTATAATGTGTGCTCATACACACACATGGATCCTATAGAAATAGGAAAAAAGAGGAAACTCCAGGTGTCTTCTGTCAAACGTCTGTAATGAACCTAAATTTAACCAGAGGCTGTGGATATTTCAATAAAAGCTTCACTATTTCACCCTGAACCTGATCCTGTTCCTGTCTGTACATCTGGACCAGGCTCCTATACTTTTACTTTTGTCCCATTTGTCCTGTATTCTCTGGAGTTTTGACGGTTTTGTCCCTCGTGCCCTCGAGCCTCGCACTCTGTCCACTCAGGTTGCTGTTAAATTCTCAGTAACAGGAGCTGATCCCAGACAATCCCATGACTTCATCCTGAATGAGCCCACATCACAACAGAAACTGGAGCTTCAGTTACATACAGAGATCTGATCTGGGACTGTGGGCTCAAGTGTTCACATGTCTAAAACGAGCAGCAGTCCATTTATAAAGACGGGTATCAGGGAGGGCATCTGACATTAAAAACATCCAGATAAATATTTGTAATGAAAGGTGCACTTGGGCTTGTATCCATGGCGATGTTATTGTTCTGCCTGGAATGTTCCCTGTTGGCATTAAGCATCTATATCTCACATTTATTCATTTACACATGTTTCATTTGGCATAAGATCATTTGAAAAACCTGCATTCTTACTGTGAGGGATCGCCTCTCCACAGATCTCACCTGTAACTTGACCTGCTTGTCTCCATTAGGGCTGTGCAAAAATACTGAAATATTGATGTATCGTATTGTTTAATGTGATGATACAGTATCGATATCGTGGGCTGCTGTATCAATATAGCACCAAGAGTATTTTTTGGTATATTTTACGAAATTATTTAGTTACAGAGCTACAGTTTTGTTGCTTGGAAACTCGTTTATGTGACACCTTTGACATTTTCATGGTTTTGATGATTAAAATGTTTGTGTTTCATATGAACTTTGCACAAGTAGTGGTTTAACAAAGACTTTTAGTATCACAGACATGATTTAGACTTTATTTTTTATTGAACTATATCGAATCGCTTTGAAATATATCGTATCGAATCGGAAGTGCACTGTATCGAGATATGTATCTGTTACGACCCAGCTCGTTTGGGGTGAGGGAAGTAACAAAAATAAAAACCAAGATGTAAAATGGAATAAATTAAATAATGTTTAATTAACAGGAATGTAAAGGTAAATTAACAAAAGACTAAAAATATACAGAAAGCAACCTAACCTAAGAAACAGAACAACAGAATAAACAGAGTTTTGTGCCAGAAAAGGGGTCACGCAGGCTTACACAAAAACGAGTGGTAAAACTTAGGGACACACACTAAACTAAACACAAGTTCCCCAAATTAAACCACATAAACCCACAAACAGAATCGAGTGACCACATCAAAAAAGGCACAAAACAGAACTAAACTAAACACACAAACACAAAATGGCAGACTGACCACCAAGGCCAGCAGCCCCGAACAGGTGCTGTAATGTCTCGACCAGGGCCCCTGTAGCAGGAATCCAGGTGTGTCAGACTCATTTAGAACACACACAACAAATTGGAACTAAGGCCTGGGGCCTGGGGTATCTGCAACTTCTTAATGATACCAGCCCTAGTCTCCGTGGAGAAAGATAAGTTTCATGGCAGTTTAGATTATTTAAGGAATATATGACTGAATATATGAACAGTGTTGGGAGTAACACGTTATAAAAGTAACGAATTACTGTAATACATTGCTTTTTGCTGTAACGCAGTAATGTAAGGCATTACAGGGAAAAATTTTTTATATTTTACTCGGTACAAATGTGAGTAGCGACAGCGAGTCCTGTTATAGTCCTAGTTCAGTCCTGGTTCAGCTCTGGTTCAGCTCTGGTTCAGCTCTGGTTTAGTCCTGGTTTAGACCTGGTTTAGTTCTGGTTCAGTCCATATACGGCACAAAAGTTCACCATCTTCGCTGTTATTTTGGTGAGAGTAACTTAAAGTAATGCAATAGTAATGTAAAGCCTTACATTTTAAATGCAGTAATATTGTAATGTAACGAATTACTTTGAAAGGACAGTAATAAGTAATAAATAACACATTACAGTTTTAAAGTCACTTGCCCAACAGTGTATATGAAGTATTTGATTTTTTTTGTTCATGTTACTGTTATTACTACCATAGTTAAAGTCGCAACTTTTCCAGAGTTATTCAGTTCAATTCGATCTTTATTAAGAGCACGTAATATCTGGTTCAAAAAATTTAAAAGAAAATAGTAAAAATTTAAAAATTTAAATATAGTGCATGTTATAATGTATACAGTTTCTGTTTTGCCTGGAAAGTTCCACAGTATGGCATTAAACATAACCATTGTATTTGTTAAATTACAAGTATTTGCTCAAAAATACACTGGAAAAACATACTGCAAGTGGCTCGCCCCTCCACAAATCTGACCTGTAATGGATAGTAGGGATGTAACGATATCTAACTCTCTCAGTACAATATTATCACGATATGCATCTCACAGTACGATATTTATTGCGATATTTTGGAGAAACTGATATAATTGTAGATGGTAAAAAACATATTTCTTCATGTTGTTTGTGCTGAAATGAATCATGGGATATGTAGTTTTTAATGTTCATAAGATGTTGCTACTATAAAACCTTGCATTTCAGTAAAGGAACTTGTAATTCGATATATTGTGACAGCCCATGATTTTATTGTGAGACTTTTGCCGATACGATATCATGATATTTGGGTTATTGTTACATCCCTAATGGATAATGATAAGGTAAATGCCATAGAGTGGGACATTTGTGGCAAAGCTATGAGATCTCCATGGAGACAAGCACCAGTAGATGTTCCCACTAGAAAAGTGGTATAATCAGTGTTGGGGAGTAACAGATTACATGTACCGGAGTTATGTAATCAGAGTACAAATTATGAGTACCTGTATTCAGTTACAGTTACTGTTTCAGTGAGTGGTAATTGGATTACAGTTACTTTGTTGAAATAATTGTATTACACAGTGGTATTTTCCTGTTTTCACATTTTGGGCTATTCCCTTTTTTTTTTTTCTCAGTAATTCCACTCAGTGCCGGACACTAAACCAGGTCCAAACCAGGTCTAAACCTGGTCTAAAACCAAGTCTAAACTAGGTCTAAACTAGGTCTAAACCAGGACTAAAACCAGGTCCAAACCAGGTCTAAACTAGGTCTAAAAGAGGATTAAACCAGGATTAAACCAGGTCTAAACCAGGACTAAACCAAGACTAAACCAGGTCTAAACAGGATTTAACAGAACTAAATGCTGTGTGGACGCGTCTCCTCTTCTTCTATCAATAATATTTTTAATTTGGTTCAGTAAAGTCTGGACTTTTTATTTTCTTTTAGCAGATAAAACATTTTATGTGAAGATTTTCTTGTCTTTGCTTTTCTACAGCAAATCAAGTAATCCAAAGTATTCAGATTACATTACTCACTTTAAGTAATTTAATGGATTACATTACAAACTACATTTTGGGGTATGTAATCTGTAATCTGTGGAGGAATACATTTTAAAAGTCACCTTCCCAACACTGGGTATAACTAGATATAAGCAGATCAGAAATGCACAGATAAATAATGCCAGTTTTGGCTCTGACCTCTTTATGTTAAATCTCAGGTAGAACAAACAGTGATGCAACACTCAGACATTTTAATCCTAAACTTGAGACATCTGCTCTGCTCCATCTGTCTCTGCCTTTTTATAGTTCGCAGGTGTAATCCTCATTCGCTCACACAGGTACCACTCACCTAAACCACTCAATGCTTCATCAAACACACAAGATTTATATAAACCTCTCTTTGTCTCCACGAGCTCTTCTTATTCTGTGAAAAATGTGCTGATCCTGCAGTTTACACCTCTGCAAACATGTTCTAAAATACATGGGATTCTTATATTTTTGTAATTCTTTATTTTTCTCTTTTTTTTTTAAGTATGAAAAAGACAAATACAATACAACCTGCGGGTGTGCCTTGATTCTCACAAAGGATGGATTAATTAAAAGAAAAATAATAATAATAATAATGAATAATAATTATTACAGCCAATTGCAAGAAAAACAAAGTAATGGGTCAAACAAAGTCCGGTCTCACAGTATTTATATATTCAATTCACCGTTTCCATTTGCTTTCAAATTTGTCTTGTTGCAGTCTTATGCTAAAAGTAATTCTCTCCATCTTAAAAATATCATAAACAATCTCAAACCGTTCATCCAGTGTTGGTACTTGTGGACAGTGTTGGGAAGGTGACTTTTAAAATGTATTCCCCTACAGATTACAGATTACATACTCCAGAATGTAGTTTGTAATGTAATCCATTAAATTACTGAAAGTGAGTAACGTAATCTGAATACTTTGGATTACTTGATTTGCTGCTGCTAAAAGGAAATAAAAAACCCAGACTTTACTGAACCGTATTAAAAATATTATTGATAGAAACGAGGAGATACGTCCACATGAACTGTTTAGTCTGGTTTAGATCTTTAGATCTAATTTACTGTTTCAGTTTAGTCCTGTTTAGTTTAGAGTTTAGATCTAGTTTAGATCAAATTTAGTCCTGTTTAGTCCTGGTTTAGTCCTAGATCTAGTTTAGATCTAGTTTAGATCTAGTTTAGTTTTAGTCCTGTTTCAGTTTCAGTCCTTTTCAGTCCTGTTTGTTTAGTTTAGTCTAGGTTTAGATCTGTTTAGATCTAATTTAGATCTGGTTTTAGTCCTGTTTAGTCCTGGTTTAGTCCTATTTTAGTCCTGTTTAGTCCTTTCAGTCCTTTTTAATCCTGGTTTAGTTCTGGTTTAGTTTTAGACCTGGTTTAGTCCTGTTTAGTCCTAGTTTAGACCTGGTTTAGACCTGGTTTAGATTAGTTTAGACCTGGTTTAGTTCCGGGGGGGTAAACTTAGTTTCCTTGAAAACAGGGAAAAATTACCGCTGTGTAATCCATTTATTTCAACAAAGTAACTGTAATCCAATGACCACTCACTGAAACTGTAACTGTAACTGAATACAGTTACTCATCATTTGTACTTTGATTACGTAACTCCAGTACATGTAATCTGTTACTCCCCAACACTGTTTGTGGATTAAGCCATTTCCTGGTTATAGCTTTCCTAGCAGCCGCACTCAAAATCTGGAAGAAATACATGGGATTCGTACATTTTTGTAGCAGTTAAGATGGTCCGTTTAGGCCTGTGGTCTTGGTTTGGTCCTAGTGTAGTCCTGGTGTGGTCTTGGTTTGGTCCTTGTGTAGTCCTGGTGTGGTCTTGGTTTGGTCCTTGTGTAGTCCTGGTGTGGTCTTGGTTTGGTCCTTGTGTAGTCCTGGTGTGGTCTTGGTTTGGTCCTTGTGTAGTCCTGGTCTAGTTTTGGGTTTAGTCCCAGTTTTAATGTGGCCAATTATGAAGGTTCCTGGATTATGACCTGAATGTTGATTTTAAGTCATTTTTAGTATGTCACAGATATAAGTACAATTTGTCTTTGTAGATAAATACTAAGAAGCAACTAAGAAAATAAATAAGTTAATTAAATAATAATAATAAAATAAAATGTATTTACTTACTCTTTGCTTGTCTCTGATTGGTCAGAACTGGGAGCGCTGTGAAACCGGACTGACCAATAGCACGCGTCAACTGAAGGACGTGAAAACCAGACTCAACCAATCACTGCCCGAGTGTGACGAGGATCTACAGAAGGAGGAGCAGTTTATCAAGGTAAATAATAACTTTTGGTGTAGTTTGATTAATTAGTAATATCAGAATTCTGTTTTGTGCATTGGGATTTTTATAACTGTCTTTCAAAATCAACTTTCTACTATGTTTCCTCATCAAAAACATGCCTGAAGAGGTTTTAGATGTCATCCATGTATGTCTGAGTAATTATTCAAACCCCCCTTATGGTTACCTGTAAGATTCTGTACAAGGCCCCGCCCACAAGTCTACATCACCCATACTCCCATGACAATTCTCCATAAATATACAAAAACATGATACAAAACTGTGACAACAACTTCACAAACCTGATGTGATGTGCTGTAGATTCATTAGCAGGATGCACGCTGATGTGTTGTGATAGTGCTCTGAAGGGGGAGTGACTTAGTGTGTTAGTCCTGCTTTAAGTCCATTTCTAGACCTGGGTTAGTCCTGATTTTACTCCACTTTTAGACCTGAGTTAATTCTGGTTTAAGGACAGTTTTAGACTTCGGTTACTCCTTATTTAACTCCACTTTTAGATCTGGGTTAGTCCTGGTCTAACTTCACTGTTAGACCTGGGTTAATTCTGGTTTAAGGACAGTTTTAGACCTCAGTTAGTCCTTATTTAAGTCCACTTTTAGACCTGGGTTAGTCCTGCTTTAACTCCAGTTTTTGATCTGTGTTAGTCCTGGTTTAAATGCAGTTCTGGACCTGGGTTAGTCTTGGTCTAACTCCAGTTTTAGACCTGGGTTAGTCCTGGTTTAAGTACAATTTTAGACCTGGGTTAGTCCTGGTTTAAGTACAGTTTTAGACCTGGGTTAGTCCTGGTTTAAGTACAGTTTTAGACCTGGGTTAGTCCTGGTTTAAGTACAGTTTTAGACCTACGTTAGTCCTGGTTTAAGTACTGTGGTTAAATCCTGGTCTTGCTCCTGTTTTAGACCTGGGTTAGTTCTGGTTCATATCTGGTTTGGGTCCTGGTTTCATTCTTGTATTAATCTTGGATTCATCCGGGTTTAGTCTTGGCCTAGACCTGGTTTAGTTCTACTTTAGTCATGGTTTCATTCTTGTTTTAGACCCGGATTAGTCATAGTTTAGTCCTGGTTTAATCTTGAGGTAGATCTAGTCCTGATTCAAGTCCAGTTTGAGACCTGGTTTAGTTCTGGCTGATTGTGTTGTGATAATGCTCTGAAGGGGTGAGTGACTTAGTGTGGAGAGCAAAGGGACGAGGAGCATCAAAAAACAACTAATTACACACATTTTACATTATTTTTGGTGAATATAACTTTTTCCAAACAATAAAAGGTGACATGGTGAACTAAATATGTCTCCAGTGATTAAAGGTCATTATTATAAACATAGTAAATAAGTGTAGTTGTTATCTTGTTACAGGTATCGTTGAACTGCACGTGTTAAAGTTAATGTTTGACTGTTGCTTTCAGCCTGATCAGCTTTCTGCTTCTAATCTTTGGTCCCACTAATCTACAATACAAGATCACTATCACAGACCCACTTCTGTTTTTGTTTCTCTGCTTTATTTTAGGGCACATTTAACATCTGAAGTATCTGCTATTTGCATATTTATAAGTTGTTAATGTGGTGATAACTTCTGCATTATTTATTCATTTATTTATTTTTTATTTTATTTATTTATTTTATTTCTTTATTTGAGACAGGGACAGTGCACAGTTTTTGCATTCACCTTGACAGGAGAGATGTTTGTACATCAGGTTGTAGCAGCAGTGTTCATTTCCACCTGTCGTCCCTGGGCAGGCGTCGTCAGCTGTTCTTCCTGGAGCCTGTGTAGCAGGTTTTAGGTTCATTATCTTATTTGGCTGTTCATTTCACATTAATCTAACATTTTCCTAGTAACTAAAGGTCCTCTATTACGCAAAATAGACTCTTATGAGCTTTAAGTCATTATATAATGTTGTTACTTCATCAAAAACAGACCTGGAGTTGTGTTTTGTTTTTTCTGTTTATACCAGGGGTGTCCAAACTTTTCAAGGGCCACATTTCTAAACACAGATGAAGCAGAGGGCTGATCGAGGGTCACAGACTGATGCTCAATACAGTGAATAATTAAACTGTGTGCATGTTTATCACGTTAGAATGAGCCATCAGTCTTTATTCATGTTATGATTCTTAAAACCACACACTAAATATGAAATATGAGCTTTATCAAGGTAGATTTTCAAACAACTTGCAGTAAACAGTTCATTTTTCATTGATGCAAGGTCATCTGGGCCAGTTCTCCTGGAAGCCTGTCTGAGGGCCGCATTTGGCCCACGGGCCATAGTTTGGACATGCCTGGTTTACACGTTTAATAACCCTGCATTATCAGTCTGTCTACATCTCCAAAGTTCAAAATGCTCTTTTCCACCTTGTGATGTCATGAAGTTAACAGCTACATTTAGAGCTGTAGAGATCAGCAAGTCCAGCTGTGAAATGATCCAACAGAGTGAAGCACTTCCTGTATTACCATATGACATCACAAGGTGGAACAGCGTGTTTTCAGTTTGAGAGAAGAACTCAGCCTAAATATGTAGCGTTTGTGTGTCAAATGTGTGAATGAAATAAAACACAACTCCAGGTCTGTTTATGATGAGCAAAGAACATTAGAACATAGAGTAGATCACAAAATCACATCATATGAACCTTTAACTGTTCTTACTTCTTATGGTCCTGTAGGTGTTTGATCATTAGAGTGTCGTTAAGGGTTAGTGCCAGAAATGTACTTTTCACATGTTAAAATAAACATTTTCAACAGAGATAAGATGAATGTGTATCTAGTGTGTATTTAGTGTGTATTTAGTGTGTATTTAGTGTGTAGCCTTTAGCAAATGTTGTAAGTACCTTGTATTTTCTCAAACAAACCCTTTACCAAAGGTGTGGTGTCCTGTGCTTTAAATAGACGTGTATTTACTTAATGACGCCCCAACACTGACCACAAAAGAGCAACTTAGTCAAAAATATGTTCTGAGCTGAGATTTCAGTATTGTATGTAAAGTACACTACTCTTTAAGTAATGTTTAAACCATAATGAAGGAAGATTATCACACCAAAACTGTTACTGTTACAAAATCAGTAAGTGTCCTGAATGTTTAAAGGTCCTACATTACCTGACTTTAGTTTAGTTTAGTTTAGTCTGTATTTGAATGGACAATGTACAGAAACATTCAACTCATAAAAATCAGAGATGTTCCACTCCAGATTATAACTAAATATCTCAAATCAAATCTCTTGTGAGCTTTAAATCATGTTCTAATGCTGTTCAAAAACACACCTGGACTTTGTTTTGTTTGTTGTCTTTTGAATAATCCTGGATTATTACGCTGTCTACATCTAAAATGCTCTGTTCCCACCTTGTGATGTCATGAAGTGGTAGTTCTCAAGTAACCAGCTACATTTTACCTTTAGTTCAGTACAGATGGGTCATTTCTGAACTGAACTCATCCAGATGATTCTAGTGAAGCTGTGTGGAGTAATCAGTGTTGGGGAGTAACAGATTACATGTACCAGCGTTATGTAATCAGAGTACAAATTATGAGTAACTGTATTCCGTTACAGTTACTGCTTAAATGAGTAGTAACTGGATTACAGTTACTTTGTTGAAATAAATGGATTACACGGCAGTATTTTCCTGTTTTCACATTTTGGGCTGTATCCCATTTGTATTTATTTATTTTTTATTTCGGTAATTCCATTCATTGCTGGAAACTAAACCAGGACTAAACCAGGTCTAAACCAGGTCTAAACCAGGACTAAACCAGGTCTAAACCAGGTCTAAACCAGGTCTAAACCAGGACTAAACCAGGACTAAACCAGGACTAAACCAGGACTAAACCAGGTCTAAACCAGGACTAAACCAGGTCTAAACCAGGTCTAAACCAGGACTAAACCAGGTCTAAACCAGGTCTAAACCAGGTCTAAACCAGGACTAAACCAGGACTAAACCAGGACTAAACCAGGTCTAAAACCAGGACTAAACCAGACTAAACCAGACTAAACCAGGAGGTCTAAACCAGGACTAAACCAGGGACTAAACCAGGACTAAACCAGGTCTAAACCAGGACTAACCAGGACTAAACCAGGACTAAACCAGGACTAAACCAGGTCTAAACCAGGTCTAAACCAAACCAGGAAACCAGGTCTAAACCAGGTCTAAACAGGTCTAAACCAGGTAAACAGGACTAAACCAGGTCTAAACCAGGATTTACCAGGACTAAACCAGGACTAAACCAGACTAAACCAGGTCTAAACCAGGTCTAAACCAGGTCTAACCAGGATTTAACCAGGTCTAAACCAGGACTAAACCAGGTCTAACCAGGTCTAAACCAGGTCTAAACCAGGTCTAAACCAGGACTAAACCAGGTCTAAACCAGGATTTACCAGGTCTAAACCAGGACTAACCAGGTCTAAACAGGTTAAACCAGGTCTAAACAGACTAAACCAGGACTAAACCAGGTCTAAAACCAGGTCTAAACCAGGATTTACCAGGACTAACCAGGACTAAACCAGGTCTAAACCAGGTCTAAACCAGGACTAAACCAGGTCTAAACCAGGTCTAAACCAGGTTAAACCAGGACTAAACCAGGACTAAACCCAGGACTAAACCAGGACTAAACCAGGCAGGTCTAAACCAGTAAACCAGGACTAAACCAGGACTAAACCAGGTCTAAACCCTAAAACCAGGTCTAAACCAGGACTAAACCAGGTCTAAACCAGGACTAAACCAGGACTAACCAGGTTCTAAAACCAGGTCTAAACCAGGACTAAACCAGGTCTAAACCAGGTCTAAACCAGGTTCTAAACCAGGTCTTAAACCAGGTCTAAACCAGGTCTAAACCAGGTCTAAACCAGGTCTAAACCAGACCACTAAACCATAACCAGGTCTAAAACCAGGTCTAAACCAGTCTAAACCAATTACCAGGTCTAAACCAGGACTAAACCAGGTCTAAACCAGGTCTCTAAACCAGGTCTAAACCACTAAACCAAACCAGGACTAAAACCAGGTCTAAACAGGTCTAAACCAGGTCTAAACCAGGAGGTCTAAACCAGGTAAACCAGGTCTAAACCAGGTAAACCACTAAACCAGGTCTAAACCAGGACTAAACCACTAAACCAGGCTAAACCAGGTCTAAACCAGGACTAAACCAGGACTAAACCAGAGGTCTAAACCAGGACTAAACCAGGTTCTAAACCAGGTCTAAACCAGGTCTAAACAGGACTAACCAGGTTAAACCAGGACTAAACCAGGTCTAAACCACAAACCAGGTCTAAACCAGGTCTAAACCAGTCTAAACCAGGTCTAAACCAGGATTTACCAGGTCTAAACCAGGACTAAACCAGGTCTAAAACCAGGTCTAAACCAGGTCTAAACCAGGTCTAAACCAGGACTAAACCAGTCTAAACCAGGATTTTACCAGGTCTAAACCAGGACTAAACCAGGTCTAAACCAGGTCTAAACCAGGTCTAAACCAGGTAAAACCAGGTCTAAACCAGGTCTAAACCAGGTCAAACCAGACTAAACCAGGACTAAAACCAGGTCTAAACCAGGTCTAAACCAGGTTTACCAGGACTAAACCAGGACTAAACCAGGGACTAAACCAGGTCTAAACCAGGTCTAAACCAGGACTAAACCAGGTCTAAACCAGGTCTAAACCAGGACTAACCAGGTCTAAACCAGGTCTAAACCAGGATTTAAACCAGGACTAAACCAGGTCTAAACCAGGATTTAAACCAGGACAAACCAGGTCTAAACCAGGACTAAACCAGGTCTAAACCAGGTTCTAAACCAGGATTAAACCAGGTCTAAACCAGGTCTAACAGGTCTAAACCAGGATAACAGGACTAAACCAGGACTAAACCAGGTCTAAACCAGGACTAAACCAGGTCTAACCAGGTCTAAACCAGGTAAACCTAAACCAGGACTAAACCAGGTCTAAACCAGGAGGTCTAAACCAGGTCTAAACCAGGTTTAAACCAGGTCTAAACCAGGACTAAACCAGGTCTAAACCAGGTCTAAAACCAGGTCTAAACCAGGACTAAACCAGGTCTAAACCAGGGACTAAACCAGGACTAAACCAGGTCTAAACCAGGTCTAAACCAGGATTTACCAGGACTAAACCAGGACTAAACCAGGACTAAACCAGGACTAAACCAGGTACTAAACCAGGTCTAAACCAGGACTAAACCAGGTCTAAACCAGGTCTAAACCAGGACTAAAACCAGGTCTAAACCAGGATTTAACAGGACTAAACCAGGTCTAAACCAGGATTTAACAGGACTAAACCAGGTCTAAACCAGGTCTAAACCAGGATTTACCAGGTCTAAACCAGGTCTAAACCAGGATTTAACAGGTCTAAACCAGGTCTAAACCAGGACTAAACCAGGTCTAAACCAGGTCTAAACCAGGATTTAACAGGACTAAACCAGGTCTAAACCAGGATTTAACAGGTCTAAACCAGGTCTAAACCAGGTCTAAACCAGGATTTAACAGGTCTAAACCAGGTCTAAACCAGGATTTAACAGGTCTAAACCAGGTCTAAACCAGGATTTAACAGGTCTAAACCAGGTCTAAACCAGGATTTAACAGGACTAAACCAGGTCTAAACCAGGACTAACCAGGATTTAAACCAGGACTAAACCAGGACTAAACCAGGACTTAAACCAGGACTAAACCAGGACTAAACCAGGTCTAAACCAGGATTTACCAGGACTAAACCAGGACTAAACCAGGACTAAACCAGGACTAAACCAGGTCTAAACCAGGATTTACCAGGACCTAAACCAGGACTAAACCAGGTCTAAACCAGGTCTAAACCAGGACTAAACCAGGTCTAAACCAGGACTAAACCAGGACTAAACCAGGTAAACCAGGTCTAAACCAGGTCTAAACCAGGACTAAACCAGGTCTAAACCAGGACTAAACCAGGTCTAAACCAGGTCTAAAACCAGGTCTAACCAGGACTAAACCAGGTCTAAACAAACCAGGTCTAAACCAGGTCTAAACCAGGTCTAAACCAGGTCTAAACCAGGTCTAAACCAGGGTCTAAACCAGGTCTAAACCAGGTCTAAACCAGGTCTAAACCAGGACTAAACCAGGTCTAAACCAGGATTTACCAGGTCTAAACCAGGTAAACCAGGACTAAACCAGGGTCTAAACCAGGTCTAAACCAGGTCTAAACCAGGACTAAACCAGTCTAAACCAGTCTAAACCAGGACTAAACCAGGACTAAACCAGACTAAACCAGTCTAAACCAGGTCTAAACCAGGATTTACCAGGACTAAACCAGGACTAAACCAGGACTAAACCAGGTCTAATCCAGGGCTAAACCAGGACTAAACCAGGTCTAACCAGGTCTAAACCAGGACTAAACAGGACTAAACCAGGTCTAAACCAGGTCTAAACCAGGATTTAACAGGACTAAACCAGGTCTAAACCAGGATTTAACAGGACTAAACCAGGTCTAAACCAGGTCTAAACCAGGATTTAACAGGACTAAACCAGGTCTAAACAGGATTTAACCAGGTCTAAACCAGGTCTAAACCAGGACTAAACCAGGTCTAAACCAGGTCTAAACCAGGATTTAACAGGACTAAACCAGGTCTTAACCAGGATTTACCAGGTCTAAACCAGGGTCTAAACCAGGTCTAAACCAGGATTTACCAGGTCTAAAACCAGGTTAAACCAGGATTTACAGGTCTAAACCAGGTCTAAACCAGGATTTAAACCAGGTCTAAACCAGGTCTAAACCAGGATTTACCAGGACTAAACCAGGTCTAAACCAGGACTAAACCAGGATTTACCAGGACTAAACCAGGACTAAACCAGGTCTAAACCAGGACTAAACCAGGACTAAACCAGGACTAAACCAGGACTAAACCAGGACTAAACCAGGTCTAAACCAGGATTTACCAGGACTAAACCAGGACTAAACCAGGACTAAACCAGGACTAAACCAGGACTAAACCAGGACTAAACCAGGTCTAACCAGGATTTACCAGGTCTAAACCAGGTCTAAACCAGGATTTAACAGGTCTAAACCAGGTCTAAACCAGGGACTAAACCAGGTCTAAACCAGGTCTAAACCAGGATTAACAGGACCTCTAAACCAGGTCTAAACCAGGATTAAACCAGGTCTAAACCAGGTCTAAACCAGGTCTAAACCAGGATTTAAACCAGGTCTAAACCAGGTCTAAACCAGGTCTAAACCAGGATTTAACCAGGTCTAAACCAGGACTAAACCAGGATTTACCAGGTCTAAACCAGGTCTAAACCAGGATTTACCAGGACTAAACCAGGTCTAAACCAGGGACTAAACCAGGATTTACCAGGACTAAACCAGGACTAAACCAGGTCTAAACCAGGACTAAACCAGGACTAAAACCAGGACTAAACCAGGACTAAACCAGGACTAAACCAGGACTAAACCAGGACTAAACCAGGGACTAAACCAGGTCTAAACCAGGATTTACCAGGACTAAACCAGGACTAAACCAGGACTAAACCAGGACTAAACCAGGACTAAACCAGGACTAAACCAGGACTAAACCAGGTCTAAACCAGGATTTTACCAGGACTAACCAGGACTAAACCAGGACTAAACCAGGACTAAACCAGGACTAAACCAGGTCTAAACCAGGTCTAAACCAGGATTTAACAGGTCTAAACCAGGTCTACACCAGGACTAAACCAGGTCTAAACCAGGTCTAAACCAGGATTTAACAGGACTAAACCAGGTCTAAACCAGGATTACCAGGTCTAAACCAGGTCTAAACCAGGTTTAAACCAGGACTAAACCAGGTCTAAACCAGGATTTAACCAGGTCTAAACCAGGTCTAAACCAGGATTTACCAGGACTAAACCAGGTCTAAACCAGGACTAAACCAGGATTTACCAGGACTAAACCAGGACTAAACCAGACTAAACCAGGACTAAACCAGGATTTACCAGGACTAAACCAGGACTAAACCAGGACTAAACCAGGACTAAACCAGGACTAAACCAGGACTAAACCAGGACTAAACCAGGACTAAACCAGGACTAAACCAGGACTAAACCAGGACTAAACCAGGTACTAAACCAGGACTAAACCAGGTCTAAACCAGGATTTACCAGGACTAAACCAGGACTAAACCAGGACTAAACCAGGACTAAACCAGGACTAAACCAGGACTAAACCAGGACTAAACCAGGACTAAACCAGGACTAAACCATGCTGTATGGACCGTGTCTCCTCCCATGCATCACACTGTTAATAACCTGATTCTGCATCATTTTGAGTAAAAAAAAACATCAAATATGACAGATTTTTACTGGGCTGGCGCCTTTATGTTTGTACTGAAAGTGAGTTTTTTGTTGTTGTTAATAAACATTCTGACACTAACAGCAGCGTGGCCATAATTGAAGGCAGCAGTGATCTCATACAGAAATCATTTCTCTATCAATAATATGTTTAATTTGGTTCAGTAAAGTCTGGGCTTTTTATTTTCTTTTAGCAGATAAAACATCTTATTGAAGATTTCCTCATCTTTGCTTCTCTACAGCAAATCAAGTAATCCAAAGTATTCAGATTACATTACTCACTTTAAGTAACTTTATGGATTCCGTTACAAACTACATTTTGGGGTTTGTAATCTGTAATATGTAGGAGAATACATTTTAAAAGTCACCTTCCCAACACTTCCTGTACTACCTCATGACATCACAAGGTGGAATAGAGTTTTTCAGCTTGAGAGAAGAATTCAGTTTGTGAGTTAAACATGTGAATGAAACAAAACTCAAGTCCAGGTCTTTTTGTGGTGGGGAAACTATAATAACTAACATTATAATGTAGATCAGATAATAATATAGTCTGGGTTCTTTAATTATACTGATGTATGTGTCCATGTGTCTGCACCAGAATTATCATTGACCAAAGTTCACAAACCAAAATGTGCTGCTGTTTTTTCATCTGTCGTACTTCCCATGTGGACACCTCTGCGCTGTTTGTATTTATTTAAACAAACATTTACTAAGTTCAGAACAGGTTTGACTGCTCTGTCTCTCCCTCCCTCTCCCTCTCCGTCTGTCTCATTCATTCTCTATCTCTCCCATTCTATTTCTTTCTCTTTTTTTTTTATCTCCCCACTCTCTCTTTTCCTACCCTCCCTCTCTCCGTCTGTCTGTCTCTGTCTGTCTCATTCACACCTTTTTCACTCTTCCCTCACTCCACTCCTCCGTGAGTAATTAACTTTTTGAAGTCTCTAAGCTGTAGTTAAAATTCTCAACCCTGTAATTATCGTGTTAATTATTTTATGAAACAGGTTGTCCGTACGTTTGAATGTGACAGTGTTGTTATAATGTTAAAAACAAAGCAGAAATGTATTTTTGTGACAGTAAATTTATGAGAAAGTTGCACAAAAAATACATGTTCCATTTTAGATCAAAGCATGTTATACATACTCAAGTAAGTGTAATGTTACTTCAAAATACTACATGTTCAAATATTTTAGTCAAGTAAGAACTGAAGGATTGGAACTTCACTGCAAAAACTAAAATTCAGCCAAGTTAAGATGACTTGAATTAAGGAAGTTTGATCATGAATTGAGTAAATTGAGTAAAATGATCTGCCAATGGAACCAGACTTTTTGTACTTAAAATATGAAAATCCATCTTACTGCACTGAAGATAAGAAAAAGAACTACTCTTTGCACTTTAAATAAGAAACTAAACCAAATCTTGCTTGAATTAAGACAGATAATGTTGCTTGTCAAGTTAAATCTACTCAAATCAAGTCAAATGTTTTTAGTTTAAGTCATTTCAGCCCAGTCAGAAGTTGTTTTTTGCAGCATTTAAAATATTATTACTCAAATTAAAGTAAGTTCGCACAACAAAACTGCTCTTAATAGTCCTCTGTCCCCCTCCCCCTCCGCTAAACCCCTCCCCCCCTCTGTCCTGGGACGTCCCATGTAATCCTTTTGTGGGCGGGGCTTGAGGACAGAAGGGAGGAGGACGGAGGAGGAGAAGAGAGCTGCTGCAGACACACACACACACACACACACACACACTCACACTCTCAGTCCAGTTCTATAGCCGCACGTATAGAGCAGCGCGCCGCCGGGCATCGTGGGACATATCTGGGGGTGTTTTTGTGTGGGTTTTTGACTGGTATGTTGACATGCAGGAGACGGAGGAGCTGATGGAGGACTGGGCCGGGTGCCTGTCCGACCTCAAGACCATGAAGGTGGATCTGTCCCAGTTTATCATGGCAGAGGATGAGCTGCTGCTCCAGGAGCAAGTGGACTTTCTACATCTGCAGTGGGACGAGCTCTGTGTCAAGGTGAGGAGGCGAGGGACGAGCTCAAGACCAGTTTAAGACCTGAGGTAGTCCTGGTTTAAGTCCAGTTTAAGACATGGTCAAGGCCTGTTTTAGACCAGGGTTAGTTCTGCTTTAAGTACTGCTCTAAACCTGGTCAAGTTCATGGTTTAGACCTGGGTTAGTCCTGGTTTAAGTACAGTTTGAGACCTGGTTAAGTCCTGGTTTAACTCCTGTTTTAGACCAGGCTTAGTCCTGTTTTAAATCTAATTCTAGACCTGGTTAAAGTTCATGTTTTAGACCTCGGTTAGTCTTGGTTTAAGTACAGTTTGAGATCTGGTTAAGTCCTGGTTTAGACCTGAGTTAGTCCTGCTTTAAGTCCAGTTCTAGACCTGGATTAAATTCATGTTTTAGACCTAGGTTAGTCCTGGTTCAAGTCCAGTTTGGGTCCTGGTTTCATTCTTGTATTAATCCTGGGTCCATCTGGGTTTAGTCTTGGTTTAGACTCAGATTAGTCCTGGTTTTAACTACGGTTTTAAACCTGGATTAATTTTGTGTTAGATATGGATTGGTCCTGGTTTAGTCCTGATTTAAGTCTTGCTTCAGGTCTGGGTAAATCTGGGTTGAAGTCCAGTTTAAAACCGGGGTTTGTCCTGTTTTAATACTGATTTAACACATGTTTAATTGAGGTTTAGTCCTAGTTAAGTCCTGGCTCAAATGCTGTTTGAAGCCTGTGTTAGTCCTGATTTAGTCTTGATTTAAATCTTGTTCTAGTCCTGGTTTAGTCCCATTTTAGTCCTGGTTTAAATCATGTTTAGATAATGGTGAGTCTTGGTTGAAAGATGTAAATATTGTCTTCGGTGTTGTGTTTAAACATACTAAATACTGATTCAAACTAGTTCTGGACTTGCATTTAGTCCTGTTTTAGGCTTAGGTTAAAGAAGTTTTTCCAAACTGAACTAATACTGATGACAGAACTTTAATCTCTTATCAATATTAATGTTTATTGTTCCTAAAAACTTGATCTATATTTTGGTTGGAGATATTGGGCTTGTTAAAACACACAAGGCTTTTGACTTGATTTAAAGTCCTCGTTGTCTCAGATGTTGTTTTTTTGTGCTGTTTTATCACCTTTAGTCCTTGTCCAGTTGCTTTAGAGTGGATATTATTCTGTTACAGTTTCAGTGTCGTGTCTGTGCTGACTCCAGTTGAATATTTCCACTGTGAGTTCTTTTGTCCTAAACCTTGTCATTTCACAGCTGGAGGTTTAAGTACAGGTTTACCGCTGTGTTTTGGCTCCTGCTTCTGGGCTTAACCTGGTTCAGGCTTTGACTTTACATCTAGACCAGTGGTGGAAGAAGTACTCAGTATTGTTACTTAAGTAAAAGTATCACATGAAAGTAAACATAGAAAAGTGTCTCTTTAAAAATGTATTTAAAGAGTAAGAGTAAAAGTATTTTGCGCTGATTTTTAGATCTAGAAAAGCTACAATGGAATCGATAATTTATTCTGTTTATTTGTTGTTATATTTTTCTTTGCTCAAACTACACCGTGTTACAAATAAACCCTCGGCCTTTTCAGCAGGTCTCACACTATGATAAAAAAAACTTTACTTTTCAGTCCTGTTCAAAAACGTATTAGAGTAGAAAGTACAAATAAGTGAGCTGTGCAATTAATCACATTTTAATGGTTCAGTCATTTCTAATCGTTAATGATCAGCCGGGTGTTTTCATGTGGTTTGGATCAAACACAAGACATTAGAGGAAGAAATGTGACTGTTTTTTGTGTGAATAATTCATAAAAGTCTGTATTGTTTATGTTCAGAAAATCAAAATCAAAGCAAAAATCAGTCTGATCTATGGGTTTCAGATTGATTAAAAAATACTGTTGCC
>NW_026570971.1:33538854-33546354 GCF_026225935.1 Boleophthalmus pectinirostris | reverse complement strand
TGTCTCTTTAAATGAGTTTATTTAGAGAGTCTCGTGTGAAGAGGTCAGTGGGAACAGAAGAACAGGGGTTAAATAAACAATGGAGTTCACACAGGTTCAGGAAGTACATTTTCCATTTATTTTTCCCATAGACTTTTAGAAAAATTCAAATAATAAAGAGCTCAAAGACACTGTGAAGGCTAACCTGCTACTTGCTAACTCATTTTCATAACAGTAGTTTAAAGTCCAAAAAGGCTGTTTAAAACACAAGATTCTGTGAATAGTTTTAATAACATTGTGGTCTATGCAGTTTCATAAACAGATTTAAAATGTTTAAAAAATGATAGTTCTTGTGCTCTGTGAGAAGTCTGAGATACATGAATGGGAGATTTAGTTCCAGAAGTGTGTGGTGGGCGCTCACTGTTGAGCTGCACTGGCACAACATACACACATGACCGGTTTGGAACTGGTTTTGACTTAAGGCAAATTTCATGGCTGAATTCACTTCTATAACACAGTTCCTATTTATTTCAGGACTGTATGGAGGAGATAAACCTGTTCAGTGAAAATAAAACTCACCTGAAGAAACTGGGAGAGCAGCTGATCTCGGCCAGTAACAAAACCAAAGAAACTGAAGTCAATGAGAAACTGAAGGACGTCAACGACCGCTGGGAGCATCTGTTTGACCATATACAGGCCAGGTACCAACACACACTCACCTGTACACACTGTACACACAAACACTCACCTGTACACACTAACACACTCACCTGTACACACTGACACACTCACCTGTACACACTGACACACTCACCTGTACACACTACGCACTCACCTGTACACACTAACGCACTCACTGTACAACTGTACACCTCAACTGTACACACACCTCACCACTCACCTGTACACACCGTCACCTGTACACTGCACACACACACTCACTGTACACACACACTCACACTGTACACTCACTACACACACCGACGCACTCAACCTGTACACACCACAACTAACGCACTCACCTGTACACCGACACACTGTAACACTACACACTCACTGTACACACACACACTCACCTGTACACACCGACACTCACCTCACACTGTACACACTAACACACACACTGTACTGTACACGACACACACTTAACACACTGTACACACCGACACACTCACCTGTACACACTAACACACTCACCTGTACCTGTACACACTAACACACTCACCTGTACACACTGACACACTCACCTGTACACACACTCAACCACTCACCTGTACACACTAACACACTCACCTGTACACACTAACACACTCACCTGTACACACCGACGCACTCACCTGTACACACCAACACACTCACCTGTACACACGACGCACTCACCTGTACACCTCACACTCACCTGTACACACTAACACACTGTACACACACACCGCACTCACACTGTACACACCACACACTCACTGTACACACACACTCACCTGTACACACTCACTGTACACACACCACCAACCTGCACTCACCTGTACACACCACACACCTGACACCTGTACACAACTACACAACACACTCACATACACATACAAGCCAGGTGTGCTCTATCGAGTTATTATAAGCAGAAATCAAACTTTATCTGCATCATTTTTGGAGTCGCCATGTTTGTTTTGGTCGGCTGAGGCACTTTGTCTTTGGTCTCTGCCCAAACCACAATGCTGCTCTGTGATTGGTCCAAACTGGTCCAAACATTACAGCAGGAGCCTCATTCTTGTTAGTTTGTAAACTCACGAATATCACGGGGGTTCATCTTTCTGTGCAAGGTAACGGGCAGTGCTCTGTGCTCTCCAAATGTTTGACTGTAAGTTAAGTAAAAAATTATAATGTTCAGTAATTGAGTAATTTTGAAATAAGTCAACCATAAGTCTTTATTACTGTTTACTGTTGCTAGATTGGGAAGACAGACAGGATGTAGGCAGTTTTACACTTGTCCTGGTTTGGTCCTGGTTGAATCCTGATCTAGTTCTGGTTCAGTACCAGTTTTGGTCAAAAAAGATCTACCATAACAGAAAATCCATTTTGCCTGCTCATTTTTGCTCATGATAAAGTGCTGAGTAGTTTGAGTTTTGAACATGTGTAGGTTCCATGTGTGTGTGAAGCTCCAGATGTTACAGATGCGGATTAAACCGTTTATATCAATCCATAAATATAAAAAAAACCTCACTCACACGCACATGCACACACACATTCAAAGATTACCAAGCCCAGTTCAACCAGCCACAGAGATTACACTGCACTAACTCTCTCTCTTATATAACATTTGTAAACATGTATTATTAGAATTTTTCTTAACATAAGTTGGCATTTAATGGACCAGAAAATATAAAATAAATATACTGAGTTTGGTTGCATAATAACTGAACAGTTCATGCAGCCTTAAAGCCACAGTGTGTAACTTTCTGGAGGTGGCATGTCTCTTGTACGTTTCCATGGAAATAGAAAGTTCAAACCATACTTCACATGGACATAGATAAGCAGTAACATAATACTGTGGAAGATTATAGCCAAAGGAAACAAGCAGGAGTCAGATTCTTCTCCAGGCCAAGTAAGAGTCAGGTTTGTGGAGGTGCAAGAACCAGTTAAACAAAAAATCAGCTTTAATCTTTGTCTATTTTTTGTTTAAAATGTTACATACTGTGGCTTTAAGAAATTCCAGTTTCATTGATAGATGTAATCTTTATCCATGGGCTTCAGAATGATAAATAAAGAATTGGGACCACTGCCAAGATGATTAATAATTTAAAACAAACTGTTATATCTTTGAATGTGAAGAAGCCCTCAAAATGTTGCACATAACTGTCAGATGGGACTGGGTTATACACAAAACATTGAATTTGTGTAAAATATCCTGACCATTTGGAATCAGTTGTATGAAAAGATGTTGTCTTTGCTGTGTCAAGTGTGGTGTCACTGGAAAAACTATAGTCTCTGTTCACGTTACGTCACAAACCAGGCAGACGTTTGGAAACATGAGATGAAAGTTCCGGTGTAGTTCCCGACACTGGACTCACCGACTGTGATCAAACCCACTGGAGTAAATGTGATCAGAGGTAAAATGAAGACTGCAGACGCATGCGCTGTTTGGAATCATCTGGAATTTGGCGCCTCGTCTCTTCTAATCACATGTACCAGTACACTCGGGGTTGTGTGTTAGTGGGGAAATGATGAAAACTGAGGTGTGGTTGGAATTGTTGATTCGCCGAACATAACAGAACACTACAATGACACGGAGATGAAGAAAACTGGACCTGGGAAGTTGTCATCGCATCTTTCCAAACGTCTTTCTGGTCAGACATGATACAGTTTCCATCAGATTAATTCATTGTAGAGCTGGAGGCTGCTTAAAATGTATTTATGTCCATCTCTGTTTGCAGGCATCTATTAGTTACATGTCCATAACTTCAAGCTCCTGTATTACACAAGTGGATTCATGAGAGCTTTAAGTTATGTTAGAATGTCGTTACCTCGACCATAAATATATCTGGAGTTGTGTTTTGTTTCATTCACACATGCTTGAGTAACCCTTTATTATTAGTCTGTCTACATCTTGTGTCAGAATCATCAAAAAGTATCAGAAAATAGCGAATTATCAGCCATTGTTGTGTTGTAGCTCCTCTTGTGTCCTTCCTCTGTTTCCGAGGATGAGGAGCAGTTTACGCAGAGACGAAGCTCCGAATCAGGGTTAATCCTGTTAGGTCCAGGCACGAGACTTAGAGCTGCATGAGGTCATGTGATCAGAGCGTCAGCCGACCAAACTGCTCAAAGTACAATCACTGATATTAGCCATAAAAGAAGAATACAACAGTTTTATTGTGCTGCTGAAGCTTCATAAACATCTCCTCCTTTGCCTAATCCTCATTTTCCATTTCACTATTCCATATTTCATCAGGGTTTACCACATTAAATCATATAACTTTGTTTTTATTGGTTTTAAGTAACATTTCACAACATACAAAAACAATATAAAATCAAAAAACAATGTAACAACAGTCTGGAGTTACAGGTTCTTATTTAAACATGCATTGGTATTCTTGGTATGTACTTGTTGTTTTACTGGTGTCATTTATGAATTCCACTTCCACTTTTCCTATTGCTCATCGTATTTGTACCCTTTCAGTTTAAGATGATAAATTATTCTTTCCATCACTGAAATATTCTCCACAATCCTGATCCAGTCTTGTTGTGCAGGTGGATCTGGCTGTAACCAATTCTTTGTAATTCCATTTTTAGATGCAGCTAAAACAGTTTTTGTCAAATACATATGCTCCTTCCTTATTACATTAGATATGTTTCCCAGATACATCACCAGACAAGTGTTCAGAATTCCATATCCCAGAATACTCGTTAAGGTTGTGTTTAATTGTTCCCAGTTTGCCCTCATTTTCAGGCAACTCCAAAACACGTGTGTGATCAGCGTCCATTTCTCCACACAACCTCCAGCGCTCCTGCAGGGTGGAGCTTTGTCTACTTTTGATTTTAGGTGTAATGAAAAAATGTGCCAAATTCTTCCAGCAATATTGCCTCCACAACAGTGAATTAGTAGTACTACGGGCCCGGTCAAGCAGAAGTAAACAGCAAGGCCAAAAATTCAAGTTAATGCATCTGATATAAAAATGTATTGAACAGATACATATGTACTCTAGTTTATGAAACTGTTGACCTTTTTTCTGTACCATTTTTGGTTCTAAAGTTCCATATGTTTTAAACAGACCATGTATGAAACATGGAACAAAAAATATTTCCCAAATTTCAAAGACCCAAAAATCATGTAAATAAATGGATGTATTTCATCATATCTTGTGTTATTCCATCTTTGAACTGTTGATGAAGGTACATGATTAAAAAAAAAAAAAAGTATTTAAAATGGTAAAAATTTGCTTGGAAGGACTGACATATTTTATAGAAATAGTTTCTTTTCATTTTGAAGTAATATTAAAGTATTCAGTAGAAAAAAGCTGATAAATGATGTAAAATCCTGCACCTTCTTTTCCCTCCGTTACTTTTCCCTCCGTTACCATGACCTTTCTTCATAAAAAATCTCATGAGTCAAAAAGTAAGAGGTTTTTCAACCTAATCTTGTACCATATGGTAGAAAACTATATGAAGCAAATATTCAAACCAGTTTGTTAAGGATATGGAAGTGAGAACCAAGAGTTATCACTGTTTGGATTTATTGCCCAAAAAGTGCTGCATATTTCATTCCCTCCGTTACCGACATGAGTTTTTAAATTTTTTGTCAACAACTTGAAAGAATATCACAGGTTTAACTTGACCCTGTTGGAGTGTAACTCTTTCCTACATTCTGATACTTTACTTATTTCAATAGTCCCTCTAGTTTCTGAATAAGAGACATTTGAATGTCAAAAATCTGCCCCTGTTTCCCTCCGTTACCACTTGACTGGACCCTATGGTGTATTTCACACATCTGAAACCATTCTGCATCTGTTATATTCATTGACAACTCTGTTTCCCATTTCAGTTTTAGGTAAAGATTTGTTTCTTCTCTTCATTCCCCCAGAGAGTTGTAGAAAGCTGAAATGGCTTTTATATTTTTTTGTTCATATGAATCTTTCACTACCCCAATTACACCTAGTGTGTCCTCCCATGAGTCAGGTCTACTTTGTTTTGTATAGTAATCTCTCACTTGCAAATATCTGTAAAAGTCTATCTTCTAAATTGTTGAAAACTCATTAGTTTTCCATTTTTCAAAAGAGTACAGACTGCGTTTATCCCTTTTCATTCCCATTGTTTGAATGATTGCTCAAGTTGCCCTGGTTTGAAATTTTTGATCAAGGATTTACCACATTAAACCAGATGCAACTTAATCACAGTCTCACAATTTTACATCAGATGCCCTTCCTGTGTTATTTTACATTTAATTATAGGGTGTTTTTCTCCTCCACAGAGCAGGAAGTACAGCTGATCTCTGTAGGGTTGAGAAAAGCACTTCTAAACTCCCAACAGTACAGACCTATAATTAGATGCTCAGAATGTGTTTGGAAAGCTGAAAACTGTTCCAGACAAACTAATTATGTTTTTTATGTTTTTAAGAAGTAAATATCAGGCCTTTAAATCCAACAATATTAATCAGCTGTTAGATCTTAACTGAAAATACACTGATCTAAAACAACATTTATCATTTGTCTGCTGGGAGAAATCCAAAAGCGAGTGTGTTATGATGCGTGATTTGCAGATGGACATGTGTGCAGAGTTAGCATGCTAGTGTGTGGCGTGTTAGTTGCAGGTTAAAGTAGATCAGTGGGCCTCACCTCCTGCAGGTTAATCTCATACAGTTTACAGTCTGAGCTCTCGGCCAATCACAAACAAGAACACAATCTGATTAAACCTAATGACACGTGCACTTTGTTTGTGACACTAATGAAGAGTGAGATGTTACACTTCAGCTCGGCTGTGGTTTTAAAACCTGATGGCTTCTAAATGATTGTATCATTATTTATGTATTTTTAATAAACACCTTCTCTCCTGCAAAAACTGTCAACTTAAAACTACTAATATATTTGAGCTGTTGGATGGTTGAACATATTGGCTTATCAAAAGCTGACCTCATCACATCTGAAGCTCTGCACGGCCACTGTCCTGTCGATTTGAGCTCCCGAGCCCTACTGCACATGTGCACGACCCCCAAGTGCTGTTAGACTTTAAATGCTGTGGATTTGAGCTCCTGAGACAGAAGTGAATTATCAAGTCACATTTTAAAAGTGTTTTGGTTTTATTGTCTGTTTTGTCCAGTTAAACATCGATATGTGCATGTTAGATTTGCAGAAGAAAACTACATTAGATGACTGAATAATTTGGATTTATATATATATATATATATATATATATATATATATATATATATATATATATATATATATATATATATATATATATATATATATATATATATATATATATATATATAATATATGAGCCCCGACCGATATGGATTTTTATTTTTATTTTTTTTTGTGGCCGATATGAAACCGATGGGAGTTGGAGCTGCTGATATAATCACCGATATATTTAGTGATGTAAAAATTCACTGTAAATGTTGAATTGTTTAAAAAACTTAGGTTTGGCTCTGGTGGATTTTAAAGTAGTTTTATTTAAGCAACATTTATTGTTGTTCTGCCTCTTTACATCATATTTACAGACAGTAGGTTGGACTAATGGCATTTTTGCATCACATTCTAGACACTAGTGATGGGTATTCCAGTTCTTTTTAGAGAACCGGCTCTTTTGGCTTGGTTCACTAAAAGCTGCTGGTTCTTTTGGCTCCTAAGTGGCTCTTCAGACTGTTTTGTTGCAAGCAGGACTGAATCAGGACTGAACCAGGACTAAACCAGAACTGAAAAAGGACTAAACCAGGACTAAAACAAATCTAGACCCTGTGTAAAACAGGACTAAACCAAAACTGAACCAGGACAGAGTGTTGGGACTCGGTCTCTATCTCGTGCCCAAAATTAG
>NW_026570971.1:33473854-33533854 GCF_026225935.1 Boleophthalmus pectinirostris | reverse complement strand
TTTCATAACCTTTACAAACCAGAGCAGAGTTTTGACTGTAGACTGTATCTGACAATAAAACGCTTTATAATTCGATACAGTCAGAATCAGACAGTAGGGGATTTATTTTGAGCTCAAGAGCTGCTTATACAATAGCTCTGTACTGGGGCAAGACACATTTTACTCAAATACATCGAAGAAAAAATGGGACGTTTAACTGACAGAGCTGCATAATTAGAATTTTTGTTCCCTGAAAATATGTTTTACAAGTTCAAAGTTCCCAAACCTGTGCATATTTCTCATAACCAGGTCACACAAGTGTTCACGTGTAACAGACAAACACAAACACGCCCTTTTTCCACCAAAACTATCATTTTAAGTTTTAAAAGTCGACACTTGGGCCAAAAATAGAAATTATCATTCCAGCTCAGGTGGAAAACAGGTCAGTAAAACACGCACAGGTGTTACTGTAGTTTAGTCGGACAAAGTCTGACTAAACTCACGTCTTTCTGTTTGCAGTCTTGGCTCAGGACTTTTGCATGACCCAAGATTTGATGTGTTTCTGAATTCTTATTGAAAATTAAGACTCAGCGTTCACAAATACTCGAGAGAAATCAGAAAGTGCCATCCTAAAGGGGCACTCTGTAACTTTTCTGATGGAGGATCTGCATAGATATGCTATTGCTTTGGCTGGAATGTTCCGCAGTATGGCATTAAGCATATCTAACTTGCGTTTATTCAGTTACACATGCGGGTAAGATGCTATGCTTTTCTAAATACTCTGTACATACTGAATTGCACATACAGCTTAACTAGAGACATCTGCTGTATGTATAAAGACAAGTGTATCAATCAGAGAGAGTAATCAGATAAAGGCTTTAAAGGTGCACTATGTAACTTTTTGATTGGGGGTCTGACACCTGCTTGTTTCTATGGAGATATCATTGCTCTGCCTGGAATGTTCCACAGTGTGACATTAAACAGCTCTACTTTACATTTATTCAATTACAGGTGGTTTTATAACTCAAAAATATCTTGCCTCTCCACAGATCTGATCTCCATGAAGATAGAAAGGTTTAATGCCATACTGTGAAACATTCTAGTCAGGCTGGAGTCACCTAGTGCCTCCGCTCTATTTCATTTCTCTCCAGTGACTAGGTCAGGAATCAGAATACACTAGACGGTTTGTTAAAAATCCCGGAAGTGCAAATTCGGGCACCAGCCAATCAGAGAAGAGTCATACATTCTGTGTTGGCGACGATTCCCGAGATCGAGGATTTAAAGCCGGAACAAAGAGAATGTTTGGTGAATTTTATCAAGGGGAAAGACGTTATTGTCCTTCTTCTTACGAGATTTGTAAAAAGCTTAATATACCAGTTAACCCTGTTAGCGGCGCATTACATACATCACGACCAAATAGCAGCGATTGGTTAAATGATAAAAAGTACCTGCACACTGTCGAACGAACGAATTCTAACACTGTGAGGTCAGACAGTTTCTACAAAGTGAAACCAGCTGATGAATCAGACTAGAAACATTCCACACAAAGCAGAAACATCTCAGTGAAGAAAAGTATTTGACAGACTCCACCAGAAAAGTGACACAATGCTAGATGTGTGCAAAAATATTGAAATATCAATATATCGTATCGTTTAATGTGATGATACTGTTTCAATATCTTGAGCTATTGTATCAATATATCGCCAAGAGTATTTTTTGGTATGTTTCACTAAAATATTTAGTTCCAGCTACAGTTTTGTTGTTTGTTTGTGACATTTTCACTGTTTTGATGATTAAAATGTTTGTGTTTCATATGAACTTTGCACAAGAAGTGATTTAACAAAGACTTTTAGTATCACAGACATGATTTAACTTTTTTTTTTTTTTTTTGAACCATATTGAATCGATTTGAAATATATCATATCGAATTGAATTGAGCTCATTTTATCGACATCAGCATCAGCAGCTTCTTCTTCGGCACCTTTAAACTTTTCTGATGCAGGGTCTGCACAGATATGCTGTTGCTTTGGCTGGAATATTTCACAGTATGGCATTAAGTTTAATAACTTGGATTTATACAATTTACAATTTTTATACAAAGATGCTTTTATAGCAGAAAAAATAAAGATATACATAAATAAGAGTGGGACGAGACACAATTTCCACAAGATCCACGAGAATGAGACAAGAGAAGATTTTGAAATAATTGATTATTATATATTATTTTAAATAATTGTGCAGTCCTGTTTGCACTTTTGGCCTAACATTTTTATTTTAATATTTTTGTTGTAGTAGTAGACCATCTTTCTGGCTCCACAAGAGATGGCATTTACCAATCCTTAACTATTTTGGTCCGATTTGGATGTAAACTAAATGGAAAAAAAAATCTCACAATATCATTTTCCTCTTGTGTGCACCGTCTTGGGACAGTTTTATCTTATATATTTAATGCTGTACTGTGGAACATACCAGAGAAACCAGAGACTCCATCAGAAAAAATACATAGGGCAGATTTAAAGACAAAACAAAGCTACATGCCTGTTTCTCTCCCATTGAAAAATATAATTGTTCTTTGTTCAATTACAAGAGTTCATGAAGTGTCCTCTTCCATCCACCATCTGCCTCCGTCATAAACGCTCCGTCTTTTGTTTAAACAGAGAAAACACAAGTAAATGAAGCGTGTTTTATTGCTCCGTTTGCGTCCGTCCTCTTTACATTACACCTGTGTCCTGTGGGCTTTTCAGTTCAAAACGGGCACTTTGTTTTAGTTTGGTTAAAGGAAAATAAAACGGCAGATGTACTTCCTGCTGAGGTTTAATGATTGTAGAAGCATAAAGACACGTGCACCGGTTCTGTCTGGGACTGTTAGACCTCGCTGGCTTTAATAGGCTCGGGTTAATATTACTATAGGCCAATGAAACGACGGGCATCTGGGCTTTTTTCTTTTTTGTTTTCATTGAAATTTTATTGTAAACAAAGGAACATAATGTACTGTAGACTGACACAGCACCTCCACATCTACACTCTCTCCTTTTATAAAAATAAACCAAGTCACTGTATTTGAATTACAAGAATGATCAAGCTTGAACAAAAATAAATAAATAAATAAAAATAATAATAAATAAGAAAATAAGCAAAAAGAGTTGTTATAAATATATTATAATAAATATATATAAATATATAATCAAATATTATAAATACAAATACAGTGGTTTCATCAGGTCACAATCAATTAAAGGTGCATTGTGTAACTTTTCTGATGGAAGGTCTTGTTTCTATGGAGATGTCCTTGCTTTGCCTGGAATGTTCCACAGTGTGACATTAAACAGCTCTAACTTACATTTATTTAATTACAGGTGGGTTTATAACTCAAAAATACCTAGAAAAAACAGACACTGACTGTGAGTGGGGTCGCCTCTCCACAGATCTGACCTGTAACTTGGTCTGGTTTGGTCTCCATGATGATAAAAGGTTTAATGCCATACTGTGAAACATTCCAGACAAAGTAATAACATCTCCATGGAGAAAAGCGTTTGACGGACCCTCCAGTAGAAAAGTTACACAATGCACCTTTAATATTTGATCTAAATGTTTTACATGTATTTTATGAAGCTCCTTCAATTTTTTATTGCATCTTGAACATTCACATTTGATAGAGTTCGACCTGTGAAAACGGCTGAGAAAAAATGTCATGCATTTTAGGCCTGTAAATGGACACATCCTCCCCTCACTAAATGAGCTGTAACTTCAAAAGTAATGATCGAAAATCACTCAAACTTCACAGGGTTGTACATGATAAGGGACCAGCTGGTCTTTTTTTTTTTTTTTTTTAGATCAAAGTGCATGGGCCATTTGTTGAAATGGCGTGGAATGACCCATGAGTAAAAACAGATGATAGAATAAATTCAAGATTAGTTTAATGTCATACTATGGAACATTCCAAGCAAAGCAATAACATCGCCATGGAGACAAGCAGATGCCAGAAAAGAAACATAGAAAAGCACTGATCATCTCCTCCTTTCCTGTGTCTGTATGTCCATGTCACATGATACTGTTATGGACACTTCAACAGACAGAAAAGGAGGAAGAGAGAGAAAGATAAAGAGGGAAGAGCGAATGAAAGGAAGGAGAGAGAGGAAGAAGGGAGGAGAAAGAGAGGGTGGAGGGAGAGAGATAGACAAATAAGGAAACTAGCATGAGAGGAAGGAGAGAGATACGAAGAAGGGAGGAGGGAGGAGAGAGAAAGAGACAGAGAGAGCAGAAGTGCTGGAAAGAAGGAAGTGAGAGTGATGGAGATGGAGGAGGTGGAGGGAGGAGAGAAAGTAAGAGAGGGAGGTGGGAGGAAGGAGGGGAGAAAGAGAGCAGGGAAGAAGGGAGTGAGAGATAGAGATGGAGGAGAGTGAGGGAGGAGGAGGAGAGGAGGAGTGATGAAGGGGGCGGAGCTCAGGACACATCAACATGGAGTATCTGGTTCCACATCAGCACCTGCTCCTCCAGGACCTCCGGCTGCAGCTCCAGCCCAGCGTGAGTGCCTCTGTCCCGGGTACGGCTCCGGCCTCGCCCCCCCCGTCCTCCGCTCGGCTCTGGAGGGAAGGATAGACGAGGAGATGAGGACAGAGGGATTAGGAAAGGAGGGAGGGACACAGAGCTAGCATTAGCCACGGCGTGTGTGGGGATGTTGGTGGGAGACGGCGGCGTGAGGCGGAGGAGGAGCGAGCGGCACTGGAGCATGTTTTGGTTTCCTCTCGCTCTGTAGGGTGACCGGATTTTCCAAATTCTAAACCGGGACACACGAGTTAAGATGTTTGTATCAATAAAACAGTGAAAGAGCGAGTAAGATGGAGCTTTCTGAATCTGAGGCGCTTCTGTTGCTGCATTTTTTTGCTTTATTGTCATTTGCAAACCCGGGTTTCTGTACTTTGGCAACAATTTATCACAATTTATGCTCCTCTTTACCACCGACAGGGATCAGATTAGTCAAAAATTGTGATAGTCCTGTTTTAGACCTGGTTTAGTCTTAGTTAAGTCATGGTTTAATTCAAATGTGTCAAAAATAGGGACACCTGGGATATTTCTTGTATCAAACTGGGACACATCAGTGGTTTTGTATAAATCTGCTGGGACAGAGGACACAGGCTCAAACAGGGACGTCTGGTCACCTTACGTATCTTACTGTGTTTTATATTCACAGCTAAATAAAACAGGCTCAGTGGTCACAAAGGATGAACTCATTCACTCAAATATTGTGTTGATAATAGGGCTGTATTAAATCATGTTTTTATGTATTTGTATTCATAGATTGAATACAGTTAGTGTTAATATCTGTGTAGTTATTTCCACACCACTAAAACCACAGAATGAAAAGATCAGACTTTGATCATTTCAGTCTTTTGCTTTTATTAGTTCCTTTAGTGATACTTTGTATTGACATCATGCAGGGGGTGTACTGTATGTTTGTCTATAGTGGCTAGACGTCCCTATTTCCCCGGGACAGTCCCAGTTTTGAGCCTGTGTCCCCTGTCCCAGCAGATTTATACAAAACCACTGATGTGTCCCACTTTGATACAAGAAATGTTCCAGGTTTCCATATTTTTGACCAATCTGATCCTGTCAACAGTAAAGCGAGACATACACTGTCATTTATTTCAGTAAAATACAGAAAATCTGCTTAAAAGTAACAAAAACAAAGAAAATTGTGACTATATTGACATGTTATTCACATGTCATGAATGTGCGAGTGCAACACTTTTCCTTAATTCTGCACTCAATTCACAGTTTTATTATTTCCATCCGCCCCAAACCGAGGGTGTCCCAGTTTATGATTTTGAAAATCTGGTCACTCTACCCATGTCTACGGAGAAATGTTCAGCAGTTACCATGGTGACATAAATGTGCGCATTAACAAACACAGCCAGGTTTTTATTTTATTAATTTGTATTAATAAAAATATGATTTATTTTTATTAATCTGATTTAAACAACATATTTTCAGGAGCCTGTGACCAGCGAGAGCATTTCGAGGTTTGATTTTGAACAAAAAGATGAGAGTGACTAACTGAAAACCTGACTAACACTGGCTGGTTTGTGACTGTCATGTTATTTGAGAGGGACTTGTTTAACAGGGCAAATCATCTCGACTCTTGTAGCTGTTTTTGGTGAGTCTGCGTAAAACAAAGCTCAGATTAAAGTCTAACCTGAGTCACGGCGCTTCAGACAGAGCAGAATCTACTATTAACATCACACCCCCAGAGAATGTTGATGACTTCAGCTGCAAAGTATCAAGTGATTCTAATTAAATTGTGTTTTGTGCAGTTTCTTCTGTGCTTAAAGATTCCCCAAATTTTGTACATTTATGCAACTTCTGCTGGGAGTTCCACCACCCGCTTGTCTCCATGTGGATGATGTTGCTTTTCCTTGAATGTCCCATAGTATTGCATTAAACTTATCTGCATGTATCCTCGCCTCTCCACAGATCTGACCTATAACATGGCCTTAAAGATCCTATATTACGCAAATTTAAGTCTTAAGTAGGGCCGGGCACGTTAACGCGTTAATTTTGCATTAACTAATTAAGTCATTATCACCACCAATTATTTTAACGCCGTTAAGTTTTTATTATTTACTTATTTATTTTATTGTAAACGTCTGTTGCTCACTGGCTTTTATTTTGAAAAAGTCCACCGCGAGCGTTTCTTTAAGTTTGACGTCTTTTCTTTACATTTTTTTTCACTTTTTTCTGACCACGTGAGATGCAACATGTCCGAGCCTCCGCGAGCCGCGGGTTCGGCCACAGGCTCCGACTCTGACTCCAGCCGCGGGCCGAGTCACTGATTTACCCAGATACCATTGGAAGAAAAACTGTGATTGGTCCATTTCCATTCCATTATATTAACTTGAACTCATGCGATTTTTTTTTTTTTTTTTTTTGCCCAGCCCTAGTTTTAAGTCATGTTAGAATGTTGTTGCCTTGACAGAAACAGAGTTGCAGTTGTGTTTTGTTTCATTCACAGTTGTTTGAGTAATTCTTTATTATTAGTTTGTCTACATCTCCAAAGCTCAAAATGCTCTGCTCCACTTTGTGATGTCATGAGGTGGTAGTTTTCAAGTTAACAGCTTCTAGTTCAGTAGAAATGGGCAAGTCCAAGGTTGAAATGATCCAAATGATTCTAGTGAAGATGTGCGGAGTTTAAAAACACAGTGGATCACTTACTGTATTATCACATGACATCACAAGTTGGAACAGTGTTTTCAGTTTGAGAGAAGAGCTCAGTCTAAATGTGCAGGGTTTGTGTGTTTAACATGTGAAACAAAACACAAGTCCAGGTGTGTTTGTGATGAGGAAACATTAGAACAGAGATCAGAAAATGGTGTAATATGGGCCTTTCTTTTTTGTTGTGTTCTGTTGTTGTCGTTCTTCTTCTTTGTTGTGTGCAGTGTTTTGGTTGAGGTCTGTTTTGGTGCAGATTTTTGCCGAGTGGAAATACAGGTTTGTGCTGCACACGTGAGCCTCGGCGACAGGATCAGGTTCAGTTGAGTCTGACAGCGCAGACTTAAACCTAAACAAAAGACGTCTACAATAACTCAAACAGAGATTTAGAGGAGGAAGGGAGGAGGGGAGGAGATATGTGGAGGTGTGGAGAAGGTGTGGAGGAGAGGTGGAGGAGGGGTGGAGGGGCAGGCACAAGAGGAGCCACGCCCTCCTCATGAGAACACTGACCACAGGCATTTCAGATTATTACAGGCCTTAAACAACCAATCAGATCAAACACAACACATACATACATCATTGTGTGAATGTTCAAGGGCACATATTACACTATGTCATGATCTACTGTATGTTTCCTCATCACAAACAGACCTGGAGTTGTGTTTTGTTTCATTCACACATGTTTGACACACAAAGCCTGCACATTTAGGCTCTGTTCCACCATATGATGTCATGAAGTGATCATTTTCAAGTTAATAGCTTTTACCTTTCACCTTCAGTTCAGTCATTCGAGGCGTGGGTGGTGACAGGGGCTCGAGGGGGCATTAGCCTTTCCTAGAATCACCAACACTCCCCTATAGCTCCTCTAAAGTTTTGTGCCCCAATTTGATCAGACATTCAAGCTCAGCACACTCTCATAGCTCCTCCAACCAAAAATGTCTGGAGCTGCCCCTGATTCCAGGACTAAAATGGAGCTAAAGTGGAGCACTTCCTGTATTACCACATGACATCACAAGGTGGAACAGAGTGTTTTTTGTCCGAGAGAAGAACTCAGTCTAAATGTGCAGGGTTTGTGTGTTAAACATGTGAATGAAACAAAACACAAGTCCAGGTCTGTTTGTGTCAGAATTAGGCCTTAAGAAGTGGCCGATACCATACATATAGATACATGAGCTTTTGATACGATATTTCAAATGGATTCAATATGATTCAATAAAAATTAAAGGCTAAATCATGGCTGTGATACTAAAAGTGTTTGTTAAACCACTTCTTGTACAAAGTTCATATGAAACACAAACATTTAAATCGTCAAAACAAAGAAAATGTCAAATGTGTCACATAAATGAGTTTCCTTCCACTAAACAAGCAGCAAAACTGTAACTGTAATAAAATAATTTAGTAAAAGATACCAAAAATACTCTTTATATAGAATATACAAAAATACATGATATATTGATACAACAGCCCACAATATCGATATTGTATCATCACATGTAACGATATGATATATCGATATTTCAATATTTTTGCACAGCCCTAGTCAGAATCATCAAAATATATCAGAAAATAGTGTAATATGGGCCCTTTAAATAATTTAAAAGAATACAAATCCAAATAATGACACTAAACCAGGACAGACAGATTGTTTAGAGGCGTGAGAACTAGACTCTGTACTCTGTGTTTTGTTGTGAGCTCTGTAAGTAGAAGTGCTGCACAGGTCCATGCCTCGTGTCTCTGTGGGCTCTTGTTTTTGTGTTCTAGTGTGTGAAGTGTGTCAGTGGAGCAGAGCTGGAATGTTCCGCCCTCCTCTCTCCACCCTGGACCATGGAGCTCGTGTTTAATGTACAGAAGAGATCATGTCACACAGTGCTTCTCACACTGTGGGGCACGAGATCCTGTGTTGTTAATATTCTAATGTAGGGCTGGGTATCATTCAGAAGTCGTCGATACAATACACACCTCGATACATAAGCCACGATACGATATATATCTTATTACAGTGAGCTTGCAATTTGATACGATTGAATTTGATATATCTTCAAATCAAATCGATGTGGTTCAATAAAAAAATCAATATAGGCTAAATCATGGCTGTGGTACTAAAAAGTTCATATGAAACACAAACATTTTAATCCTCAAAACAGTGAAAATGTCAAATGTGTCACATAAACAAGTTTCCTTCCACTAAACAAACAACAAAACTGTAGCTGTAACAAATTAATTTAGTCATATACCAAAAAATACTCTTGGTGATATATCGATACAGCAGCCCACGATATCGATACTGTATCATCACATTAAACGATACATGGACAGTGTAGAGACAGTTTAACTCAAACTGTGTTGCATGAGCATCCTGCTTTTTAAATATTATATAGAGCTGGTATCATTCAATTGTTGCTGATATGATACATACCTCAGTGAGCTTACGACTCGATACGATTCATTACGATGTATTTCAAATTGATTTAATATGGTTTAATAAAAAATAAAGGTTAAATCATGGCTGTTTGTTAAACCAAAGTTCAAATGAAACACAAACATTTAAATCATCAAAACAGTGAAAATGTCAAATATGTCACATAAACAAGTTTCCTTCCACTGAACAAACAACAAAACTGTAGCTGTAACAAAAGAATTTAGTAAAATAGACCAAAAAATACTCTTGGCGATACATCGATACATCAGCCCACGATATTGATACTGTATCATCACATTAAACGACACGATATATGGATAGTGTAGAGACAGTGTAACCCAGTGGTTTTCAAACTCTGTTGCACAAGCTCCTGCATTTTCATAATATCGATACTGTATCATCACATTAAATTCAATTCTATATATGTCTATATTTAGATGTTTTTGCACATTTTAATCTAGGGTTTAGTGGGGATAGACATGAGTTCCACAAAACAAGATGATACATGATGTAGCTTCAAGAAATCAAAACAAGATTTTGACAGATTTAAAATGATTATTAATACATTTTTCAGCTCAGTTAAAATGTTTTATATTTTTTTATTAATACTTTTGCAATAATTGTAGCACTGTTTTTTTGGAACTACAGCTTCTCAAGAAATGTAACTCTCCATCAATTTTTTCTCCATTCCAAAAGTAAAGACATGGGCATAGACTGTGTATAAATCTATAAATGGACATAACTAACCAAACAGGAAGTGAGCATGGACGCATTTCTGGCTCCATTGACTCTGGCTCCAGTTCTTTTTGTATTAAATAAGTGTGACCCATCTCTGTAACTGCTGCTGTCAGGCCGCTCATTTTGATCTGAAAATGTTCGTATTAACCCACTCTACATTATCCTGGTGTTTTATCTTCTGTAACTGCAGGCCTCGGTGAGCTTCATTTGACTGGAGCCTCTATGGGAGACGTCATACTCACTCCACACTCACTTTTTGCCTCATGTCACTCCGGACATGAGGCAAAAAGTCTCACAATAGAGATTTTGTTTCAGGAGATCTTGACCGAGCCCTACACAATAATGAGACTAAACCTAAAGGAAAACAAAACCTGAATAGATCTGTCTCTAAATCAAACCAAAGTGATCCAACTGATTGTTTACACGCTGGGACGGTTCTAAGGCGGCGCTCTGTTGTGTTTCAGGGTGTGTAAGCTGAAGGAGACTCTGGTGACCGTGCAGCAACTGGACAAGAACATGAGCAACCTGAGAACATGGCTCTCACGGATCGAGAGCGAACTGTCCAAACCTGTGGTCTACAACGTCTGCCAGAGCGACGAGATCCAGAGGAGGCTCAAGGAACAACAGGTGAGAGGAGGAGATGAGAGGAGGAGAGGAGGAGATGAGAGGAGAGAGAGGAGGAGAGGAGGAGATGAGAGGAGAGGGAGACTGAACTGTTGCAGCCTGTGGTCTACAACATCTGCCATAGTGAGGAGAAACAAAGAAGACTCAAAGAACAAGAGAGGAGAGGGAGAAGAAGGAGAGGGGGAGGAATTGGACCTGACTGTCACGTGAGAGGAGGACAGGAGGAGAGAGGGAGAGAGGAGAGAGAGACTGTCCAAACCTGTGGTCCAGAGGAGACTCAAAGAACAACAGGTGAGAGGAGGAGAGAGGGGGAAGAGAGAGAGAGGAGGGAGGAGAGGAGAAAGGAGAGAGGAGGTGGAGAGAGGGAGGAGAGGAGAAGAGGAGGTGGAGAAGGAGGAGAGGAGAGAGGAGGGAGAGAGGGAAAGAGAGAGAAGGGAGGAGGAGAGAGGGAAGAGAGAAAGAGGAGGTGGAGAGAGGAGAGAGGAGAAGAGGAAGAGAGGAGAGAGAGGAGGAGAGAGGAGAGAGAGGAAGAGGAGGTGGAGAGAGGGAGGAGAGGAGAAGAGGAGAAGAGGAGGTGGAGAAAGGGAGGAAAGGAGAAGAGGAGGTGGAGAGAGGGAAGAGAGGAGAAGAGAAGAGGAGGGGGAGAGGGAGGAGAGGAGAAGAGGAGGTGGAGAGAGGGAAGAGAGACTGAACTGTTGCAGCCTTTGATGGAGAGGGAGAAGAAGGAGAGGAGGAGCAGAGAGGGAGCGAGAGACTGGACTGTGCAAACCTGTGGTTGCATGAGATGAGATGAGACTCAAAGAACAAGAGAGTGGGAGGAGAGAGAGATCAGAGAGGAGAGGGAGAAGAAGGAGAAGAGGAGGAGAGGAGGAGAGAGGGAGGAAAGGAGGAGAGAGGGGAAAGAGAGCCCAGACTGCCCAAACCTGTGGTCTACAATGTCTGCCACAGTGAGGAGATCCAGAGGAGACTCAAAGAACAACAGGTGAGAGGAGGAGAAAGAGAGAGGAGAGAGAGAGGGAAAGCAGAGGAGAGAGAAGGAGAGATGGGGGAGAGACAGGAGGAGAGAAAGAGGGAGAGGAAAGGGGAGAGGAGCTGTTCAAACCTATGGTCTACAGTGTACTGTGTACATGAGCAGTTTGAGCACCGCCCTCTGGTGGTCACTGTTACACTTTGCATGAAGATTGTTTTATTATTTTCTATACCAACAATATTTTTAACCTTCACAGCTCAAATCTCTACAAATCTGAATTTTATTTAATGTTATAGACCAGAAGTGACAGGTCACAAAATGTCTATAAGGACAAACTTTATTGAAATGATTCATCCACAGTCGGTCACACATCACAATATAATATCATAACACAGAGAAACGATCAAAGCATTCAGGTTTTTAATGTTCTGCTCTGTTATAATTGTCTCGCTCTAGACTACAGATGGATAAATCCATTTATTTAGAGCAAATTTGTACTTTACATTTTTCCCTCTTCACAGATAAGAATAAATCAACTTGGTCAGTGGCACCAAAGAAAACAACATCATGTGTTAAAGTGCATTTGGTCCATTTCTCTAAGAAGAAAAAAGAGTCTGTAGCATCCACCACAGGAAAGATCTACTCCACCTCACAGAGAGAGAGAGATGAACAGGGACACTAAGAGAGAGAAAGAGAGAGAGAGAGGGGAGGAGAGAGAAGGGGAGAGGGAGCGGCCCTTTTAAAGCCTTTGTCCGTCTGTCGTCCTGCAGCGGAGAAAAAATCATGTTGGGCAAAAATAACTTTTAAAATCCAGAGTGGAGCCGGAGTGTACGAGAGAGAGAGAGAGAGAGAGAGAGAGAGAGAGAGAGAGGAGAGAGAGAGAGAGACAGAGGAGAGAGAGAGAGGAGAGAGAGAGAGAGAGAGAGAGAGAGAGAGAGAGAGAGGGCTGTCAGAGAAGAGGCTAAAAGGAGAGAGGGAGAGGAGAGAGAAAGAGAGAAAGGGAGGGAACTGTCAAATATGCATAAAAAAAGGAGAGGGAGAAAGAGAGGAAAGAGAGAGGGGGGTGTCAAATATGGGCTATAAGGAGAGAGAGAGGGAAAGGGGGGGAGAGAGAAAGAGAGAGAGAGAGGGGGGGGAGGTGAGCTGTCAAATATGCATTAAAAAGAGAGGGAGAAAAAAGAAGAGGGAGGGAGCTGGTAAATATGGGCTATAAGGAGAGAGAGAGAAAGGGGGAGAGAGAGGTTGAGAGGAGAGGAAAGAGAAGAGAGGGAAGGGGAGAACTGTCACACATAGAATATAAGGAGAAAGGGGGAAGAGAGAGAAGAGAAGAGGGAGAGGGAGAAAGCTGTCAAATATGGAATATGAGGAGAAAGGGGGAAGAGAGACAGAAGAAAGAGAGAGGGAGCTGTCAAACATGCATTAAAAAGGGGGAGAGAGATAAAAAGAGTAGAGACAAGAAGGGGGGAGACAAAGAGGAGAGAGAAGAGAAGAGGGAGAGAGGGACGGAGCTGTCAAATATGGAATATAAGTAGAGAGGGAGAAAGGGAAGAGAGAGAGAGAGAGAGAGAGAGGGAGGGAGCTGTCAAACATGCATTAAAAAGGGGAAGAGGGAGTAAAGGGGGGAGAGACAAAGAGAGGAGAGAAAAGAGAAGAAAAGAGGGAGGGAGCTGGTAAATATGGGCTTTAAGGAGAGAGAGAGAAAGGGGAAAAGAGAGGAGAGGAAAGAGAAGAGAGAGGGAGGGAGGGAGAGAGCTGTCACATATATAATATAAGGAGAAAGGGGGAAGAGAGAGAAAGAGAGAGGGAGGGAGATGTCAAACATGCTTTAAAAAGGGGGAGAGGGAGAAAGAGAGAGAGAGAGAGAGAGAGAGAGAGGGAGGAAAGTGTCAAATATGGGCTGTAAGGAGAGAGGGAGAAAGAGAGTGAAGAGAGAGAGAGAGAGAGAGAGAGCTGTCAAATCTGCATTAAAAAAGGGGAGAGAGAAGGGAGAAGAGAGAGGAAGGGAGTGGGCTATAAGGAGAGAAGGAGAAAGGGGGAAAGAGAGTGAAGAGAGAGAGGGAGGGAGAGAGCTGTCAAACATGCGTTAAAAAGGGGAGAGGGAGAAAAGGGGGAGAGACAAAGAGAGGAGAGAGAAGAGAAGAAAAGAGAGAGGGAGGGAGCTGGTAAATATGGGCTATAAGGAGAGAGAGAGAAAGAAAGAGAGGAAAGAGAAGAGAAGAGAGCTGTCAAATATGGAATATACGGAGAAAGGGGGAGAGAGAGAAAGAGGAGAGAGAAGGGAGAGAGACAGAAGAGAGAGGGAGAAAGCTGTCAAACATGCATTAAAAAAGGGGACAGGGAGAAAGGGGGGAAGAGAAAAAGGAGAGAGAAGAGGAGAGGGAGAGAGGGAGGGATCTGTCAAATATGTGTATAAAGAGAAAGAGAGGAGAGAGACGGAGAGCGAGAGATGAAGGGAACTGAACTGTCAAATATGGACGAAAAGGGGGAGGGGACAGGAGAGAGAGAGAGATGGACAGAGATGGAAGGAGGGACATCGGGGTGGAGGAAGAGAGAGAAAGGACGCGGAGAAAGACTGGATAGATAGAGACGAGAGCAGAGAGGGAGACAGAGGAGAAGAGAGGTTTAAGAGAAGAGGGAGGCAGAACAGGAGGAGAGAAAGAGGAGAAGAAGAAAAAGGAGTGAAAGGAGGGTTAGAAGGTCTCGGTGCTGCTCTCAGGTTCAACCCTTTTACAACATTCACTGAACCTTAAAAAATTCTTCCTGGAACACAGCAGAAAAGTAAAAGGATCTTGTTCAGGTCTGTTTAAAGCTGCACTGTGTAACTTTTTGGTTGAGGCTTCGCTTAAAATGTTCCACAGTGTGACTTTAAACAGATCGACTTTACATGTGTTCAATTCCAGGTGGTTTTATAATAGAAAAACAGATATTATGACTGTGAGCGGGGTCGCCTCTCCACAGATCTGACCTGGAACTCGGTCTGCCTAAGAAAGTTGCAAATACCCAGAAAGTAACACAATGACTTTATAAGTAAATCCAGCCTGAAATAAACACAAATATTCTGTAAAAATGTCAAGGCAAAGTTTTATTGTTCTTGAGGTGATTCACAAATAAGTTTAAGAAAATGTTCCTAAATGATCTTTTATAATTTGAATATTGTGGCAAGATTTGTACAAGATCCAAATTGCAATTAACTTAGGTTCAGTCTTAGTTTAGTCCTGGTTTAGTCCTGGTTTAGTCCTACTTTAGTCCTGGTTTAGACCTGGTTTATTCCTGCTTTAGTCCTGGTTTAGTCCTGGTTTAGTCCTACTTTAGTCCTGGTTTAGTCCTGCTTTAGTCCTGGTTCAGTCCTGGTGTAGTTCTACTTTAGTTCTGGTTTAGTTCTGGTTTAGTCCTGTTTTAGTCCTGTTTTAGTCCTGGTTTAGTCCTGCTTTAGTCCTGCTTTAGTCCTGGTTTAGTCCTGGTTTAGTCCTGCTTTAGTCCTGGTTTAGTCCTGCTTTAGTCCTGGTTTAGACCTGGTTTAGTCCTGCTTTAGTCCTGGTTTAGTCCTGGTTTAGTCCTGCTTTAGTCCTGGTTTTAGTCCTTTTAGTCCTGGTTTAGACCTGGTTTAGTCCTGCTTTAGTCCTGGTTTAGTCCTGCTTTAGTCCTGGTTTAGTCCTGGTTTAGTCCTGCTTTAGTCCTGCTTTAGTCCTGGTTTAGTCCTGGTTTAGTCCTGGTTTAGTCCTTCTTTAGTCCTGCTTTAGTCCTGCTTTAGTCCTTCTTTAGTCCTGGTTTAGTCCTGGTTTAGTTCTGGTTTAGTCCTAATTTCTATCACTCCAAACTGTCCAATATAAAAAGTCAACTCTTGTACCACATTTCTGCACCAAAAAAAAAAAAAAAACAATTACTGAAATAAAAAACAGTTAAAATCGTCTAAAAGTTCAGGCTGCTCTGATCTGCAGCTCAAACCAGCGTCGTCTCTGTCACATTTTAGACATGAGGAAATCTCGCATAAAAAAAAAAAAAATCAAAATCGGAGTTGTTTTTTGGCGATGGAGGAGGAGATGGAGGAGGAGACAGGTGACAGACAGCAGCAGACCCACGACAAAGAGGAAAAAATATCTGTAAAAATCTTCAGCGTCTAAATTTCCAAGAGGCTCTCGGACCAGACTGAAGGAGGAGGAAGAGGAGCCCGCCAAAATAAAAGCCCTCAAAAGCAAACCACATCTGACAAAGTAATGGGAGAGAAAATAAATAGTGACAAGTTAGGCTGACCAGGAATGGAGATATCGTTGCTTTGCTTAAAATATTCCTCAGTATGGCATTAAACTTGTTTGACAGTAAATCTGTTTTGCATTTCTTCAATTACAGGTGTTTTTATCGCTTAAAATTACCAAAAATATGCGTTCTTAGTGTGAGTGGGCTTGCCTTTCCACTGATCTGACCTGTAACTGTCTCCATGGAGAAAGTTTAATGCCATACTGTGGAATATTTTGTGCAATAACATCCTTGGAGACAATCAGGTAACAGACCATTCTCCATCAGAAATTAGATGAGAAATACATTAAGCTTGTGTATTCTTTTAATTGTTAATTGTTAACATTGTTTTCTTGTGTTCTTCCAAGACCTGCAGGGTGACAGAGTTACGTACACTCAAGTCAAACACAAAACACACAAACGTGCAAATGCAAGGAGCAGTGACCTGTGATATTCTTTCAAGTTGTTGACAAAAAATTTAAAAACTCATGTCGGTAACGGAGGGAATGAAATATGCAGCACTTTTTGGGCAATAAATCCAAACAGTGATAACTCTTGGTTCTCACTTCCATATCCTTAACAAACTGGTTTGAATATTTGCTTCATATAGTTTTCTACCATATGGTACAAGATTAGGTTGAAAAACCTCTTTTTTTTTGACTCATGAGATTTTTTATTAAGAAAGGTCATGGTAACGGAGGGAAAAAGTAACAGAGGGAAAATTGTGCAAACAAGTAGAAGGTGCATGATTTTACATCATTTGTCGCTTTTTTTCTTCTGAATACTTTAATATTACTTCAAAATGAAAGGAAACTATTTCTATAAAATATGTCAGTCCTTCCAAGCAAATTTTTATCATTTTAAATACTTTTTTTTTTTTGAAAAATCATGTCCCTTCATCAACAGTTCAAAGATGGAATAACACAAGATATGATGAAATACATCCATTTATTGACATGATTTTTGGGTCTTTGAAATTTGGGAAATAATTTTTGTTCCATGTTTCATACATGGTCTGTTTAAAACATATGGAACTTTAGAACCAAAAATGGTACAGAAAAAAGGTCAACAGTTTCATAAACTAGAGTACATATGTATCTGTTCAATACATTTTTATATCAGATGCATTGAACTTGAATTTTTGGCCTTGTTGTTTACTTCTGCTTGACCGGGCCCATATGTGATCAGAGGTAAAATGAAGCCTGCAGACGTATGTGCTGTTTGGAATCATCTCATCTCTTCTAATCACATGTACCAGTGCACTCGCAGTTGTGTGTCAGGGGAAATGATGAAAACTGAGGTCTGGTTGGAATTGTTGATGAGTTGAACATAACGGAACACTACAATGACACGGAGATGAAGAAAACATTTTCTAATTTTTCTTAGATTTTGTCAGACTTGTTACTGGAAAGTTGTAATCACAAATTTCCAAACGTCTTCCTGGTTTGTGTCGTAAACATGATCAGAGCTCAGAGCTTTTTTTTTTTTTTTTTGGCTTTAGACCACAGTATACAAAACAGTTGCCAGCCCAAGGTGCTCACATCCCCGTCCAACGAACAGGGGGTCGCAAAGTGAGTTCACCCAATGAGATCAGCCCCAACAAGAAAAAACTGTTACAGAGTTTGACCATATCAAAAAAGCATCTTAGGTCACAGTTCACATTAAGTCCATGAGGAGCAAGAGTCTTACGTTGGTGAATCCAGAAGTGGGCGTATTTCCAGATGCCGAAATTTTATTTTAAAATTAAAAATGCTTTTGGGCATCTGAGTGGGTTATGCATTTTTTTCACTTTTACTGTCATTATGTACATTGGCACATTATTGTTTTTATTTCCTATTTGATTTCCTGTGTTCATGTAGGATCTCCAGCGGGACATAGACCAGCACACAGACAGCGTGGCCTCGGTCCTGACGCTCTGTGATGTTTTACTTCACGACTCGGACGCCTGCTCCAGTGACTCTGAGAGCGACTCGTTTCAGCAGACCACCTCCAGCCTGGACCAGAGGTGGAGAAACATCTGCGCCATGTCTATGGAGAGGAGGATGAGGTGAGGACAGGGTCTAACCAGCAGGGGGCGCTACAGATGAGTTAGGCCAAACTACAAGCAGGGGGCGCTACAGTGTCAGACAGACGAGGGCGGTGTTTCTATGGAGAGAAGAATGAGGGTTTTTTTTATTTCCCAAGATTGTTACGACACAGGTAAAAGTCCTGAGATCTCCTGTGCTGTTTTTTAAGTCTATAAATCAAAATCTGAGCGTTTCTCCAGTCCAACTCGTAAACTGACAGTGGATTTTTGTTTAGAATATGTAATAATTACTGTCTAACTTTGTGTTTTAGGATCGAGGAGACCTGGAGACTGTGGTGTAAATTCTTGGATGATTATTCTCGGTTCGAGGACTGGCTCAAATCTGCAGAACTCACCGCAGCAAACCCCGAGTCTGAGAACGTCCTGTACACCTGCGCCAAGGAGGAGCTCAAGAAGTTTGAGGTGAAATGTACAAACGGATATATGTATGTGTGTGTGTGTGTATGTGTGTGTGTGTGTGGGGGGGGCTGGATTACAGATTATACAGGAGAATAATCTGCTTCATCCAGAGACCAGCCCCTGACCCTCACTGTATCTGACCCAGTTCTGAGCAGCGCTGACTGGGCTCTCACTGACACACACACAGAATATTCATGAGTCATTTGCAAAAGAGGAAATACAGGCAAACTGAAAATAGATGATCAAAATCTTACACTATTGCCTTAAAGGTGCATTGTGTAACTTTTCCAGTGGTGCATCCGTCACCCGCTTCATTCTGTGGATATGGAAAATTTCACATTATGACATTAAACAGCTCGACTTCTTTATTTATTATTTACTGATTTATGATTATAGGCAAGAAGACAGTCTTTTAAAACAGCACTATGTAACTGTTGTGACCAGATTGTCTCCATGGAGATGTTATTGCTTTGTCTGAAATGTTCCTCAGTATTGCACTAAACTGATCTGTTCTGCGTTTGTTTAATTAAAAGTGTTGTGTTTTTATTGCTACAGTGAAAAACATGTGTTCTGATTGTGAGTGGGGTCAACTCTCCACAGATCTGACCTGTGACTTGGCCTGGTCTCTGTGGACATATATGTTGTGGAGCAATTTAGGCAAAGCAATAACATCACCATGGAAACAAACAGGTGGCGGCTCATCCTCCAGCAGAAGAAAATACAGAGTGCATCTTTAAATAACAAATGCATGTTGTTGTTTTTGTTTTTATTAATCACACAAAAATATGTCTTATTTATTTGTTGATCCATTTTAAAGGTTCACTGTGTATGTATCTATTTTGGTTGGGGTCCTTCACCTGCTTGTGTCTGTGGAGATGTCATTGCTCTGCCTGGAATGTTCCACAGTGTGACATTAAACAGATCTGCTTCACATTTATTCAATTACAGATGGTTTTACAGCTCAAAAATACTTACAAAAACAGACATTCTGACTGTGAGTGGGGTCGCCTCTCCACAGATCTGACCTGTAACTTCATCTGGTTTGGTCTCCATGGAGATAGAAAGGTTAAATGCCATACTGTGAAACATTCCAGACAAAGCAATAACGTCTCAATGAAAAAAAGCATTTGACAGAGCCTCCACCAGAAAAGTTACACAATGCACCTTTAACTATTCCTAGAGGTGGAACGAGACACAGTTTCCATAAAATGAGACGCAACACACAAGACTGGGTCCACGAGAACTAGACAAAATGAGAGTTAGACTGTAGTTGTTGAGTTGAGTTCACAATTTTGGTCTCAGCATTTTTTATTTACTTTATTTAATATTTTGCTGTGATTGTAGCACTACTTTTTGAAATGACCACTTCTCAAAAAATGTAACTCACCAGTACTTAACCCAATTTTGTCCAATCTTAGGCTACGTTCAGACTGCAGGGCTTAACGCTCAAGTCCGATTTTTTTTGTGAAATCCGATGTTTTGCGAGGTCGTTCACATTTCCAATGAAATGCGACTTGTCTGTGACTTCAGTGTGAACGGTAAACGGCCCGAAAGTGTCCCGCATGTGCACTGGAGACACGATGACGTCAACCCCATGCGTCAACGCAGCGAGCGTGCTCTGTGTTTACGGAAGTTGTCCAAATATGGTCGCGAGCATTGAGCACCTGGCGAGTTTACAGTTCCGGGTTCCGCCTGCTTCAGCGCGGAATTGTGACGTTTGTCGCTTGTTAGTGACGTATAGGTCGGATGGATGCGCTTTGGCCGTTCACACTGAAGTCGCATGTCAAAAGATCAGATATGTATCGGATTCAGGAGCACATATCCAAGTGTCCTGGGTCACATTTGAAAAATTCGGATCTGTGTTGTTCAGACTGTCATTAAAAGATCAGATACAGGTCACATAGAAGCCAAAAAATCGGATTTGGGTCACTTCAGGCTGCAGTCTGAACGCAGCCAAAATGTAAACAAACACACACACACAATAAAACATCACAGGATTATTTCTCTTTTGTGTGCACAGTCTTGTGGCAATTTGGTCTTGCAAGAAGTTGTGTTAACTTCTCTCTGCCACACACTACAGGAGGATTTACCTGATTTTGGGGGGAGGGTTCGGGGAGGTGTGACCTGACTTTGTGTCTTTGTGTGCAATTTTGAAGCCACTGCGCTTCTTTTGTGTGTCAGTGTCAGATTGTAATCACCAAACATCAGCATCACTACAGTAACAACCAATAAAACAGAGCAGCGTCAGGGGCAGAAGAAAAGTGACGGACACAGAGATGCAAAATACAAACTCAGGAAATGGCGAAAATAATGACAAGACTTTATTCCTCATCTCTCGTAAAGTGGTAAATTTAAACTGCAGCGTCTCATCCACATTATTCATAGAAATTGTCCTCCACAAATACTGACATCCAGTCCACAAAACTGCACTGTGAATCCGCTGCAGTCTTTGCGATCAGAGATTTTAAGTCTCATAAGATTCTCCTCGTGTCTGTGGCGTGTCCTTTTTGTCGTACATTTAAAAATCCTTTAAAACTGAAAAATCCTGTAGTGTGTGGCGTCCTTTATATCCTCTTGTGTCTTATTTCCCAGGCATTTCACTCTCCTGTGTCTTATGTCCCCTTGTGTTTATTTCCCAGGCGTTTCAGAGGCAGGTGCACGAGCGTTTGACCCAGTTGGAGCTGGTCAATAAACAGTACCGGCGTTTGGCCCGGGAGCAGCGCACCGACGCCGCCTGCAGGCTCAAGCTGATGGTGCAGGAGGGGAACCAGCGCTGGGACAGACTGCAGAAGAGAGTCTACGCCATCATCAGGAGGTTAAAGGTCAGTGCACTTTAAGACTGGAATCATATGGGAAACAAACAGTGCTTTTTACTTTGCTTTACTTGTGACAGTACTCTTACTTGAGTAAAAGTTGTGGTGTGAACAGGTTTGAACAATCAGAAAGAAATCAGATTCCTCACATCAGATGGTTTTCATAGTCTGATAACTCCAGAAATCAGATAACGGTCAGATTTAGTGGATCTAAATTTAATATTTCTTTTTCTTGGCTTTATTCCTTAACATTTAACACATTACATTTAAGACTTGATGCCTCCAGAGCTCTTAATCCTTTATATGTGGGTCACATTTGTCTCTGAGCAGATGGACTTTTTCTATATAAAACCAGGCTTAATGAGAGCAGAGCTGTGATTGGCCCAGCTCATAGAGGAGGCCTGTGATTGGCTGATGTCAGAGAGGAGACTTGTGATTGGTAGATCTGGTTTATCGACCCCGATGACCTCAGAGGTTTATGTGAGAATATACAGTGAGGTTTATCAGTTATGGATGAGTGAATGTGCACATCTGGACACAGCTGCTCTGACACAGCAGCTTCCATCAACACAGAGAATATACTCCATTTATTAAATCATAATATACATGTATAAAACTAAACAACAGTTGCTCACTGCAAAGTCCAGGTTGGATCCATACCTAATTCTGTCAACTGGACAAAGTTTATTGATCAAATACTTTTAGTGTCTCTTCAGAACTTCAGACGCAGTTTGGATGAGCTGTGAAATGTATTCGATCATGGAGGAAAAATCCCACACACCGTCTTACTTGCAAATTGTGAGATTTATTAGGACAAACCGTGCAACGTTTCGGCACTAGGCCTTCGTCAGGCAAACAGAATGAGAGCTCAGGTGGCCTGTCTTAAATAGGGTGTGGCAAGCACCCAAGGGTGACAGGTCATAAAGAAACAGTGCACCCAAACACCATAATTCACAGAACAAAGACAATCAACATATAGTGTAATAATAATGATACTAATAATAATAATGAAATATTAATGAAAGTACAAAAATCATATAACAATAATAGAAAAATAAGAAGAATATCTGGATACATATAGACATAGTATATTTTCACCCAACTATAAAATAATGCTATCGTGCCATATACGCATCTATATATATATATATACAATGGATCTTAAAATGTAGCCCATATAAAGCCCACAAGTAATACAGTGTGCGGGATTTTTCTCCATGTTCTTGGGCTGCTCCCTCTCCTCCAACGCACCTGTCTCAAGTAACTGATGTGCGAAGTTCTCATTCTCTCAAACATATTCAATCAAACAACTTTTGTCCAGTTGACAGAATTGAATTTCTCCTTCGCTGTCCTCATTCAGAAGTTACTAATGTAACCATAGTTCTATGAATCATGACTAATCAGCAAAGAGCAGTGCCCTTCGCATTGAACAATTCTAAAATAATGAAACATATGTGTTGAAAGGTTGTGTGTTTTTAGATAACCTCTAGGTCTGTGAACATTATTTTAACAGTTCTTTATCTTTGTTTGTCTGTGCAGCACTTTACTTCTCAGAGGGAGGAGTTCGAGGGCACACGGGAGGGCATCCTGGTTTGGCTGACGGAGATGGACCTGCAGCTGACCAACGTGGAGCATTTTTCCGAGAGCGACGTGCAGGAAAAGATGAAACAACTCAACGTAAGAAGCTTTATATTATATTTACCTGACTCTTTCTGCGGCCTGATGTAACCAGTATCTTAACTTATATTTCCACTGTGCTCCTTTTCTTTACATGACTCTGCTGTCTTGTGCAGGTGTTCCAGCAGGAGATCATGCTGAACACAAATGCGATCGACGCCCTCATCGTGTTTGGAGAGACTCTGATCCAGAAGAGCTCCCCTGACGACGCAGCGCTGATGGAGGAGGAGCTGGAGGAGATGCACTCGTACTGTCAGGAGGTGTTTGGGAGAGTGGCTCGATTCCACCACAGGCTCGTGCACAGGAGACCGGTCAGTATCACCAACACACACACTTATCTGACAGACAGTGTTGGGAAGGTCACCTTTAAAATGTATGCCCCTACAGATTACAGATTACATATCCCAAAATGTAGTTTGTAACATAATCCATTAAATTACTTTAGGTGAGTAATGTAATCTGAATACTTTGGATTACTTGATTTGCTGTAGAGAAGCAAAGACAAGGATATCGTAACATAAGATGTTTTGTCTGCTGAAAGAAAATAAAAATATGTTAAATCCTGTTTTACACCTGGTTTAGTCCCAGTTTAGTTCCGGTTTAGTCCTGGTTTTAGACCTGGTTTAGATCTAGTTTAGATCTAGATTATATCTAGTTTTAGACCTGGTTTTAGACCTGGTTTTAGACCTGGTTTAGACCTGGTTTAGTCCCAGTTTAGACCTGGTTTTAGTCCTGGTTTAGTCCTGGTTTAGTCCTGGTTTAGTCCTGGTTTAGATCTAGTTTAGACCTGGTTTAGTTTCTGGCAATGAGTGGAATTACCGAAAAAAACTGGAAAATATTGCCGTGTAATCCGTTTATTTCAACAAAGTAACTGTAATCCAATTACTACTCACTGAAACAGTAACTGTAACTAAATACAGTTACTTCATAATTTGTACTCTGTATTACATAACTCTGGTACATGTAATCTGTTACTCCCCAACACTGATGAGCACATATGTGTATAATACATTTTGTATGATTGTGTGTGTGTAAATTTTCCCAAAATGATCATATCATAATACGGCAGGTGAAGCTGTTTTTCTGAAAATGGCAGAGGTGTAATCAGGCAGAGGACAGTGAAAGTGCTTGTGGAACTAGGAAAAGAGCACAGATTATGCTTGTAGAACTTGGACAATGATGTACAGGACAGGAGAAACTGGTATTTATTTTTATTCAGAAACAAGAGTCTCTCAACAGTTTTTGTTTTTACACGTTTTCTTTTTTTTTTTTGACACAACCTCTCTGGCCTTGGAGAAACTATAAACTCTATCCAAACTCTAGTATCCAAACTCTCCAAACTCTCCAAACTCTCAACTGACCGCAGCTCTCCTTCAAACACCCACATTTTGGATGGAGCCCGAGGGTCTATATCGCTGTAAGAGCTCGTGGCAAAATCTGAACCACGTGGCAGAGGCGAGCAGCGAGGCTTCAGACATCATCACTTTTGGTTCCTCCCCCAAATGAAGCAAGCCTCGATACGCGCTTCGCAGAAACACCCCCTTCGTTACTCGACACGCGCTTCAAAGCCTCGGCACATCTCGTAACATCACTAGCTAATAGTCTCCTTTCCCTCCAGGGACCAGCAGTTTTCAAGTAAAGTGCTACTGTGCCTCAGGATTAAAAAGTGTTAAAAGGAAGGACAATAAATAATTTTTAAAACCAATTGTGTACAATTTCTTTTATCATATGTGCAAATATGTTGGAAGTGCTGTGTGCTGTCAAAGTGCAGTGTTTTAAAGTGTCCTAGTGAAGGGTGAAGTACGGAAGCCGAGAGGGGTCACAACCAACACAAACACCGCAACAAATACAAATGCCACAACAAACCAAAAAAAGCCACAACGGAAATGACCGCGGGACTATTTTAATGCAAACTCAACACAAACACAAACGCAAATGTCGCAACACATTAAAAAGCCACAACAGAAGTGACCGCAGGACTCTATTTTTCGACGGACCGATCAAGCGGCAAGTGAAGAAGAAGAACTACAATGTGAAACGAATAATAATAAAACAATAAATTTCTTTCCTTCTTCGTTCCTTTACTTTTCACGCTTTTTGATGTGTTGTGGCATTTGCGTTTGTGTTGTGGCGTTTGTATTCGTTGTGGCGTTTGCACTAAAATAGAATCCCGCAGTCATTTCCGTTGTGGCTTTTTGTTGTGTTGTCGCATTTGTATTTGTTGCGGCGTTTGTGTTTGTTGTGACCCCTCTCAGCTTCCGTAGTGAAGGTGCTGATTGGACTTATTTGTAACAAACCAGCCTGTTTGTTACATGGCACAAATGGAAAAAAAAATGTTTATAAAAGCCATTTGTCACTACCATGCACCACATGTTTATAGTGACATAAATCAGCACCATTGTTTTTAACAAGAAATCAATGGATTCTGTTCTATTTTTATGTGTTTTATAATGAACAAAATGTAAAATAATAATGTGACAAAAATTAAAACTCATAATATGTTGCAGATCCTGGACGAGCTCTCAGACTCAGACTTGGACGCGTCTCCAGACCTGAACCGTGGCCTGTCCTGGACCGAGACGAAGAGGAGGAGGAGGAAGAAGAGAGATGGGGGGGTGGTGCCGCCGCTGGAGGGGGTGGGGCCTCAGTGTCACCTCTTAGCCCCGCCCCTGGAGCGTTCAGGGCGGGAGACTCCGGTGAGCGTGGACTCCATCCCTCTGGAGTGGGATCACACCGTGGACGTGGGCGGCTCCTCTTCTCACGAGGACGATGACGACGCCACTTTCTTCAGCGCTCTGTCAGGTACACACGATTTAAAGTACATGAGGCAGGTTTTCATGATTTTGTTTTTTTTTTTCTCATTATTCCTTTATCACACTTTTACATTGGTTTAAGGGCCAATATTAGGTTATATTCTGATGTTAGAATGTTGTTTGTTTCATTCACACACATTTAACACACAAACCTGCACGTTTAGGCTGAGTTCATCTCTCAAACTGAAAACACAGTTCCGCTTTGTGATGTCATGACATAAAACAGGAAGTGCTCCATTGTGTTTTTAAACTGCATACACCCTCACTAGAATCATTTGGATCATTTGAGTCGAATTTTGTCTTGCCCCTGTACAGATGTTTTATATAAGCAGCTCTTGTGTGCTGTCTGCATGAAATTAAAAAGCGTCTTATAATTCACCAACCAGGAAGTACTGCTGTTAGCATGCTAGTTGTTGTTAGGCAAACTCTGCTCTGGTCTCTGAGAGTTGTGAAAAGCTCTTATAAACTCATCATGGTTAATAATTAGAATGGTCTAAATGCATGAGGCAAATGTAATTCTGGACAACTGTAAACTGTACAGTGCCTTTGTGTTAAAAAAAAATTGTTTCTTAGTTTAGTTAAGTTTACCGTATTTTCCGGGCTATTAAACACGCTCTTAAGCCTCCAACCCTGTCAAAAAATGACTGCGCGCCCCACAATCCAGAGCGCCCTATACACGAATCCCCTCAGGTGTCCCAGCACGACTTCAGTAAACTACAAAGCCGCACCACCCGCAGAACACACAAACACACACGGAGCAGACAGCGACCACACAGCCAAACACACCCACAGACACACTCATCACTCCACGCCGACGAGGAACGGAACGGAGGAACGAACCGAAAAAGCGAGTGCAATGTGCCACTTCTAGACACAACTGAACAACTGAGTCACTGTGAACGCACCAAACAAAACCACTCACCCATCACACTGTTGTTTATTTGTGAAAAAAGTTCAAAAATAGACCATTTAATGACAGTGCGTCTTATAATCCAGACAAACTAATAACATCTCCACGGAGAAAAGCGTTTGATGTACTAACCCTCCACCAGAAAAGTTACACCACGCACCTTTAAAATAAAATGAAATATCGTAAAATACCGCGTGAAATATATAAATCCGTCGTGGTTCCATTAACCTGCGCTTGCCTCCTTGCAGATTTTCAGGTGACGGAGAGCTCTGAGGCGTTTTACAGAGCCACAGTGAGGGCAGTGAACGCAGCACAGGGTAAAACTGCTGCATGGATCTGCTGTGAACGCTCATGTGAACCAGACGCACCTGAACACATCGCTAATACCTGCATGTGTTTGGGCTTAAAGCTGCACTGTGTCACTTTTCTGGTGTTGATTTGCTAAGACTTTGTCTCCATGGAAATGATGTTGCTTTGCCTGTAAGTTACACAGTATGGCATTAAGATACTCTACCTCCCATATATTTAATTACAGCTGTTTTTAATTACTTTCTTACTAAAAGTTAAATAGTCAATTAGCCTGGTGGTTATAGAAGCTTAATGTTGTACTGCGGAACATTCTACACAAAGCAATACCTGCACCTGAAAAGTTACATAGTGCATCTTTACCTTCACCAAAACATCACACCACTCATCTGATCATACACAGTCCAGACCAACTGCACTGTTTTTTCACCTTTTTCATGTGCTTGTGTACCATTATTTCTTATAAGTTTAATAACAGTGTTACCATGACAACTGTAGCTGAGTACTTAAAGTTCATATGACAGGATTTCATGCTTTTACCTCCTTGTCAAAGCCTGATTCTATAAGTAGGGTCAGGTCTGGTTAGTACTTATACCACTTATACCACTGGAAAAATCAGGTGTCACACCAGGCACCAGACACAAAAACTGTAATTAAGTGAATCTTTATTTATATAGCCCTTTTCACAGACATTTTTGTCACAAAGATGCTTTACAGAGCATTACATTCAGCATATTACTCATTCACTCTATACGTGGTGATGGTAAACTACTGTTGTAGCCACAGCTGCCCTGGGGCAGACTGACAGAGGCGCGGCTGCCATGCCAATCGGCGCCAACAGTCCCTCCGACCACCACCATCACTCACACACACACCACTTTCATATTAGGCAGTGAGGGTGAAGTGTCTCGCCACTAGCACCAGTGACCTGGACAGGTTCATGGATTGATTGTATTTAACTGATTTTGACTATCAGCTGTTCATGGAGACCTGTAGCATGTGTCCTCCAACTGTTCTTGTGTCCTTAGGCAAGACTCTTGACCCACATTGCCTAGTATGAAAGTGATGGTCGGAGGGGCTGATGGTGCAGATTGGCAGCCTCACTTCTGTCAGTTTGCCCCAGGGCAGCCGTGGCTACAGTAGTATCTCACCACCACCGAGTGTGGAGTGAATGAATAATGATCTGTAAAGCGTCTTTGAGTGTCCAGAAAAGCGCTGTATAAACTGGTGCATTATTATTATTATTAAGTTGGTTTGGTGGGAAAGTACCTGTGTTAAATAGATAGTTCATAGTTTTATATCAGTTAAGTGGCAGTTTATGGAAAAAAGTTGAAAAGTACAAAAATTTTGGAGTTTTCAAACTGAATCCAAAATGCAGAGACAATCTAGGCACAAGGAAGGCATTTTTATGACACTGTAAACCTTCATATAACTAAATAAAAGTGTAGTTGTGTCTTTTTATCAGTCTAATCATAATTATTGTAATTTAGACTAGTTTTGGCCTTTGTTTACGTTATGGTTGCTAGGTAACTGTTATGATATCTGCTGCCCATGTCCAACCAGGAAGACGAATTATAAACTTCACATGAAATTTAAAAACTAGGTCAAATTTGGCCAGATTTTTAGTAAAGTCTTAGTTATAATGACAAACACTTAAACAAAGTTATAATGATGTAAGAAATAGTAGTTTAACCTGTCATATGTACTTTAATCTCATTTAAAATCACTCTATACTGTGTACACAAAAACATCCAGTGTGATTTGTGATGAGACTGCCCCATTTTTGCACGAAGTTGCCTTGAATTTAGTGTTTTATTTTGCACGTTTTGACCACATTTTCTGTCATGCATGTCACAGCAGATGGAGAACACTGCTTGGACGGACTTCATTACTCCTCATTTCAAACGTGTCATTTAAACAATACAATTCTTAGTTTAATGTTTGATTTTCTTGTGTTTTTAGTGAAGTCCATAAATGAACGACAGAGCTGGCTCCAGGACGAGTCTCTGAAACATCAGATGCTGCAATGCCTGCACCCATCTCACCACAACGGCGCCCCCTACCAGCAACAACACGGATATGTAAGGACAAGTTATAAATTCAAATCCTCTTCAAGATCTAAACCTCTCAGTGTCTCTTCCTTTTTATTCTTTGTATAAACTGCTAAGCCTGTAGATAAGACCTCCCCACACCTGTTCTGAAAAATGTCATACAAGTTTAATGTTTGATTTTTTTGTTGTCCAGGTGAAGCTGATGTCTGAATGCAGCGGCAACATCGACCGAGTGAACCAGGTCAAACTGATCCTGAACGACGAAGAGGAGCTCAGTGACAGCGGACTCACTCAGAGCAGCACAGACAGGCACCACAACACAGGTACGGGTTTTATTCAGAGCTTTTCACAGTAACTCAAACACGTTTCACAATAAAGTAACATAAAAACAAGGGCAGGACAAAACCAAACAAGCAGTGAGGAGCGGTCATGTGTGGGGTTTTAGACTGTGAGTTTTGAGATGTTTTTTGAAGGTGTTTATTCAGTCTGAGTTTGTGAGGTTGAGGGGAAGAGAGCTTTAGTATTATGTAACATTTGGACTTTTTAAACCATTTCCAAACCCTTTAGTTTTATTATTTTACATTTGAAGACTTAAAGATGCACAGTTAATATACTATTTTCTGTATTCTGCATTGTTGTCACCATGGAGACTGGAATGTTCCGCAGTATGGTATCAACCCATGGATGCAAGCATGTTACACTACCAAAATACTAAGAACTCTAAATCTTATTTACAGTGTTGGCCTGAATTACTGGATCTGTGGAGGGACAATTCAACTTACAGTAAAAATGCATGATTTAAAGCAATAAAACACGAGTTAAATAATAGGAAGATATACAGTACATGAGATATAGTCATTTTGTGGAGCATTCTAATGAACCCACTTGGAAAACCCACTTTCTAAGCATGTACTTAGGTCCAGCACAAACATAAAGGAGCCAGCCCAGAAAAAATGTGTAATGTTTGATATTTGTTAATCAGAAAGATGCAGAATCATGTTATTAATATTAACATTCATAATCACCTACAGAACATAAATCACAGACTACAACATATGAACCAGGACTAAACCAGGACTAATCTTGGACTTGAGAGCAAGAGAGAGAACCCTGGAGAACCATGGAGCAGGGTGTCTGCAAAGTGCAATCAGGCAACAGCTGCACTTAACCCCGTGGGGCACGGAGCTCTGCACATCCAGGTCTGCCCCAATGTTTAGTCCTGGTTCAGCCCTGGTTTAGTCCTGATTTAGAACTGATTTAGTCCTGGTTCAGTCCTGGTTCAGTCCTGGTCCCTCATGTCACCGTAGGACAGTAGTGCAGACGTCCTGAGTCTGTACATTTAAGATGTAGCTATTTTATTTTTTTATATCTCACGTGGGGAGAAGAGGGTGGACGGCATACCCCTCGTACCACGCTCACTACACCACTGCCTATTGGTCCTGTATAATAGCTGTGGTGCTTAGGCTGTTGGGTCATAGTTTGACACTGACCTCTGCTTTGGTAAATTGGCCATGTGTTTATGTAGCTTTAGGCTCACTATAGGCTCTGTTCCAACCACAGAGATGTGAGAATGATTCCCTGCCTGGACAATTTACTGAATGTCTCTCTACACTCATCATACCCTAGTTTCATGCTTCAGTCTGTCCAATAACTCAAAGTAGAGTATATAATGTGTGTTTGCAGATATAAATACAGCTGCATGTGTTTTCAGCCTTTTGTCTTTCCCTCAGGAGTGATCGAGCGCTGGGAGCTGCTTCAGGCTCAGTCTCACCACGCGGACGTCTCACAGGATCCGCAGCAGTGGCACAAGCTGACCTCTGACCTCTGTGATGTCACTTCCTGGTTGGGCCGAGTGTTACCGGAGCTGGACCAACTCCAACAGCTCTGTCCCTGCTCCAGCCTCAGAGACCTGCAGGACAACATCTCCAAACTCAAGGTACATGTGAAAGAAAACAACACAACAGACTTTAAACTCAACAGGCACTAGAGGCTCATCCTCCAGCGACACTCTCCAGACTCTGATGCCAGGGTGTCTGCAGGGTGGAAAGTGTTATACCCTCACAGAAGGTTTTGATTTCCAGATTGTGTGGGGTCTACGTGGAGTTTTTAAAGACATTGTTTCCTCTTCAGAAACATACCTTGACTTATAATAACCCTGTTAATGAGGCCATCTTCTCAGAGCCTCAGAAATCACTTTGTTTCAATTTTTGTTGGTAGAAGTCGAGCCTTCTCCTTTGTTGCTTTTAAATCCATAAATCAATGTCAAACTCATTCGGAGCTTTTCACACTCATTACAGTGCGTGCTTATATTAACATGCCGGTCACAGTTTGGGTTTCCCTCGGCGGCCAATAGATGGTGTGCAAACCACTGAGCAGAGAAGTGAAGCTGAGACAAACATAAGCATTACTGTAAACATGAGAATCCAAAGCAAATGGGATTAAAACATGTTTAAGTGACATTAATAACAGATCCCGAACGTGTGCTTTAAACTGTTGCTGATGTGAAGTATCAGGAGATTTCAGTTAATGATTCTAACCTCCCCTCTCCTCTCCTCTGTGTGTGCAGGAGATGCAGAGGCTGTTCTGCAGTTACAAATGTCTCATGATCTCTGTGAACCTGGGCGCTCGGCAGCTGCTCCACACTTCCTCCTGCTCCTCTTCCTCTGAGGCCCTGGAGCTCCAGAACCTGCAGGAGATCCAGGAGGCAGTGGACTCGGCCAACCACAGCTGGGCCCAGGCCTGCTCCTCTCTGCAGGGCTGGGAGCTCCGCCTGCACCAGGGCCTCTGCAAGTGCCAGGTGTGTGTCAGATGCCCTCCCGTCCTCCTGTGTCTGTGTCAGATGTCCTCCCGTCCTCCTGTGTCTGTGTCAGATGTCCTCCCGTCCTCCTGTGTCTGTGTCAGATGCCCTCCCGTCCTCCTGTGTCTGTGTCAGATGCCCTCCCGTCCTCCTGTGTCTGTGTCAGATGCCCTCCCGTCCTCCTGTGTCTGTGTCAGATGTCGTCCTGTGTCTGTGTCAGATGTCCTCCCGTCCTCCTGTGTCTGTGTCAGATGCCCTCCCGTCCTCCTGTGTCTGTGTCAGATGCCCTCCCGTCCTCCCGTCCTCCTGTGTCTGTGTCAGATGCCCTCCCTGTGTTTCATCTCTTTCTTCCTCTCTCTTCAGGAGTTCCATGAGTCTCTTCACTCTCTGCTGCTGTGGCTGTCTCAGTGTGAGGGCCGACTGTACTCTGTGAACCTCAGAGACCAGAGTGTGTCCAGAGACCAGCTCGTCCAGCACAGGGACACGCTCCAGGTGAGAGGGGGCGGAGCTTAACAAAGGCTTTTATTTGTTATGATATAACATAGTGCAATGTTCAGAGAAAAAGAAAATGAACAGCCCTTAAATAATGTATTTATTCAGTTACTCAGAAATGTCACTATTTAGGTCATTTTAATATATTTATTCATAACAAGGATAGTGCACAGATATAATTAATTTTGCACCATATCATCTTAACGTCTTTCTGTAATAGGATTAAATGACCTTCCCTCCTTTCTCTCCCTCTAGTCTCTTCAGGAGGAGCTCCGTAGTCGTGAGGAGCAGGTCTCTTCTCTTCAGGCTTTGTCCTGTGAGCTCCTGGTGGACCTGAGCTCTGAGGAGGGTCTGGAGGCCAGAGAGAAGGTCCATGTGATCCACAACAAACTCAGACTTCTGCTGAGACAAGTGCAGAATGACACCAACACACTCAACACTAGACTGGTACGACTCCACAGTACTCACTGTTAAAACAAAGACTATGTATGCAACCATGTTTCTATGAATCCTGGATGACCGCTTACAACATGTTCATATCAAAACTCAAACTCACATTTGCTTGTCTTTTCAGGAGAGGTCCAGGCTGTTGGGATCTGAAGTGGACAACACAGAACCACTGTCCCACTCCACTCCTGTGAGCTCACACAAGGTACAGAGCAGACAACAAATACATCTTACATTCAACTAAACTAAACTTTTTATTCTCTTTCCATCTTAAAATGTGTCCATATGTAACTTATAGTAAATATTAAAGGAAAGTATAGTTACGACCCAGCTCTGCTAGGGACAGAGGAAGTAACAAAAGAACCAAGATGTAAAATAGTAAAACTAAAGTTGTAATTTATTTAAAAGGAATGTAAAAGGTGAAACTAACAAAAGGAGAATATTTACAATAATTAACAAAAGGAGGCTCTAAACAGAGTAGTGAAATGTATAACTAAAAAGTGACAGAATTAAATTGCCTTAACAGTATTAGATATATTTTATAACTCATATTAATAATCTTTTTTTTTTTCAGGAGGGACCCAGACTTCAAGCTGCAGAGGAACAACCAGGCATCAGGAGGTAAATGAAACACTGAAGTTACAATTATTCGTATTATATCTACTTTTAGGGTTGGTCCAATAAGGACCTGTGTGTTTTACAGTTTTAATGCACGGCACAGAGCCGTAGAACCTCTGCAAAGTGTATTACAACTGCAGAACACACGGCTCCAAGTTGTGCTTATACCACAATTACAAACTGAAATGTTTCACTTGTGAATCTGAAAAGCCCATTCACCGTCTGTAAATGTCTGAAAATCTGTAATTTTGTGTTTTAAATGAATAGTTCTTATTTCTATTCAGAGCAGCTGAGCATTTGTTTACCAGTTGCTATGGTGACGTGTTGGCCTCAGAGCAGTGATATAAAATGTGATTTAACTGTTGCCGAACCACTTCTGTGGTTTGACACGTGGCAGTAAACTGTTGGAATCAGAATCAGAATCACAATTTACTTGTCATTTCAGTATAAAAAAAATAAAAAATACACAGAAACGAAATACTGCACTCAGGTCCAGGTCAACAGCAGCACAGATAATAATAAGAATAAATAGTTAAACTATTGTATGTCAAAAAACAGCCCCCACCAGCCCCCGTTTTCTAAGGTGTGTTCCAAGTCAGTGCTATTTCTTGAGGTGCATTAGTGTCTGGGCTTTCTGACAGAATTAATCTGTCTCACGGCATCAGGGTATAAACTGTTCCATAGTCTGGTGGTCCTGGCCTGTAGATGGCGCAATCTTCTGCCTGATGGGAGAGCTGTAAAAAGTCCATGTGCTGGATGGTGGAGTCTCCCATGATGCTGTGGGCTTTTGTCCTGTACCTGCTGAAGTAAATGTCTTCTGTAGCATCTCCCTCTGAATGAAAACTGACACTTGAACTGGAGATTTTTAGATTTAATGGCAATAAATCCTCCAATCTGGAAAGCTGTAAGAGCTAAAAGGAATACAAAATACAGTGTGTAAATACGCATTCACAAAACTCAACGCAACTTTGATTAATATTTACATTCATCTTGACAACATCAATCAACAATGAGAAAAACTAGAGACACAAAGTTATTCAGAAGAAATATTTACATCAATAACAGACCTTTGTGCCTCTTCAGAGGGGAAGCTAAACAAAGACATAGAAAAATACCAAAAAACTATATGTACACATTTGCTCCGTATAACATTTTTCCCTTCTCGTTGTCAAGGTAATTAGATGAAGATAAACCCTTCAAAATAAAAGCGCTAAACATAAACGCGCAAGTTAATTCTTAACAACAGAAAATAGTGCAATATAAAAAAATAAAAATTTAAAAAAAGTCACAAGAGATTTAACAAAGACAAATTATAGGCGAGTTTCAGCTGACGTCATTGTTATTAAAAGCCGTGTTGCATGCTGGGAAATATTTTGGTCGGAGGCAAGAAACACGGTAGCGTCAAACACAGTGTGTAACCTGGTGTATTTATCCCTCATAATGGTAAATTCCTGCTGCATTATCGGATGCACAAATAGAAGCACGGAAGAAGGAAAATGTCTTTTTCGTATTCTGAGTGAAAAGAACCACTAACGGTGAATTAAACGACTTTCAAACATTCCACAGAGCAAACGTAGAAGATCCTAACAAACCGTGGACTCCAACAAGTTCAACAACACATGGAGACTCTTGGAGGTTTTCATCTTTTCTGCTGTGAATGGCCCAGGAGTTTCCACCAAGTCATTGTGGATATCACCAAAGTGAATATTTGTCCAGGTAGTTGGTGGACAAAACCAAATTTCTGGTCAGAATCGCCTTTTGTCGGGGTTGAAAAGGGTGATTTGGCTCCGTCGATGCTTATGACCAATTTCTGGTCAAATGGTCTTGGGTCCTCTGCCGTTAGAGTGGATAAATAACCGGGATCAATACCCTTTACGTGCTTTCTCGCTCCGTCCGTCATGTTGAATAGTGTTTCTTGCCGCCAAAATAATTCCCAGCATGCAACGGGCGCTTTTGTCAACAATGAAACTCGCCTATACTCTAGGTTGCTGTTCTTCCATGCAGGGCAGACTACAGCCGCAGAGCCGCAAGTCTCAGTGACCGTGGTATAAATATATATAACTATTATTGTTGTATAACTGTTATTTCCTCTGTGCTCCAGGGCCCAGCACAGAGACGCCTCCTCCCCACGTCGGCCCTTCCTCAGGCGGGTGCTCCGGGCAGCCTTCCCCCTCCACCTGCTCCTGCTCCTCCTCCTGGTCTTGGCCTGTTTAGTCCCTCTGTCTGAGGACCAGTACAACAGCTGTGCCCTCTCCAACAACTTCGCTCGCTCCTTCTACCCCATGCTCCGCTACACCAACGGACCCCCACCCACGTGATCTGCAGCCAAAGGACACCCAACCGCATCAAGGCAGCACCCAGGACTGCACCCAAGGGACCCCCAACTACATTACCTACACTAAACAGACACTTTTATCACCTTTTAGCACCCAAAAGACCCACATAAAACAGCACTGAAGGGACCCTCACCCACGTAAATATGAACACAAGGGAAGTAACAATAACCAAAAATCATGAGTGTATCCTCAAAAGTCTGCACTGTTTTCTTGCAGCTGCAGCTAAAACCACAGACGGAACTACATAGACCATGATCCTTTGCTCGTCGTTAGTACAGACTGCACTTTTAAATCTTTAATTTCATGGATTATGACAGAAATTACAGCACTAAAGTCTTGTCAAAGCATTTTAAAAGTTAAGTTAGACTCTCCATAGACTGTATATATAAATGGACATGCTGCTCCAAACAGGAAGTGAGCATGGGCAGGCTTCTGGCTCCATCGGCTCTGGCTCCAATTGACTTTATATTGAAAAATGGTCTCCTCTCTCTGTAAGTGCTACAGTGAGCCTCGTCATTTTGTTCTTCAAATATTCGTATTAACCCGCTCTAAATGATAATGATGTTTTAATTTCGCTATTTTGACCTGGTTCCAAATTCACTCCTATAACTGTCAGCCTCAATGAGCTTCATTTGACTGGAGCTGAACACTATAGGTGACGTCCCACTTGCTTAGTCCACTTCTTTACACAGTCTATGTTTGTGATAATGTCGTACCGTGAGATTTGGACATTGTTACATCCCAAACACAAACACAAACACGCACGAGCCTATGGACCATGTATGCTTATGTAAACCGCAGAGGAACTCACTCGAATACAACTGGAATTATATTTTTTGTCTACAGCCCAACAGCGTAATAACAGTAATTTTAGGCTAAATGAGGAAATGTGACCCGTGGAGAATTATACTTAATATTATCCTCCATTTTAACTGTTTTTGCACTTATACATTTTTAAATTCTAAGGAGAAAAAGTTCAAACGATGCTTTATTTTGACTATTTAAGACGTTCTATCGCACATTTAGAAAAAATATTGAAATGCAGTTGAGATTTCATAATTTATTTATTTTTTAATCTCTATAATTTATCTGATTTAAAATATTATCAGTTTTCAAAAGTGTCCTGTTTTTATAAATTACACTGCAGTGAATTGTAATTTTCAACTATGACATACCAAGTCATGGGCAATTTGTGTGACATTTTGCTCAAATTCTAATATTTAATAGGTCTAAATGTAGATTTTATCACTTATCAAAAATGTTCCAGATGTTAGGAGTCAATTTTTCTCGACCATCAAATGATTTCCAAATTTTGCATTTTAATTTCGACAAAAAAACAAAAACTGAAATCTCAACTGCTCATTATTATTTATTTGGTTTGAATGTATTGAACTAAAGTCTAACCAAAGTTTAATCTTTATTTTTCCTGTATTATATAAGCATTTTTATATTTTTGGACAATTTGGATTTCAAACCTGATATTACTCTAAAGGTGCGCAACATTTCCTTTCAAAATAAGAGCCTGTTGAATATTTTATCCAGACTAAATTAACCCTGTATTTATAATTGTATTTATTTATTTTATTTGGAAAGATGTAAAAATTCAAGCCATATCACCCATTTCCATAACGTCCTCGTAGATTTTTTTGTTTGAAATTGTCATTTTTGGACCTGAATTTCTCAAAAAACCAAAGTGTCCAAGCCATTTTCCTACACTGCAGCTATTTTTCACAAAGGGAGGATATAATGTACTTGTAGCATATTTGTACAGAGCTGAAAATGTTTTTGCTTTTGCTGAATTTTAGAGATATTTATGATAAAGTATACTATGTTTTCAGAATCATGGAGTGTTTTGATTTTTTGCGTTGTTAGTAAAAGTAAATTATCGTTGAAATTCTGTAAAAACGTGTGAAATTTTAAAGGGACAGTGCCACAAACTGAATGTCTAAGTTCTGTTGTATTATTTATCCATTTTTGGTTTTGAGTAAAAATTGAAATGTCTAAAACCAGTGTGTGCTGTTTTTATTTTATTTAACTTTTTTTTAATAATTTAGCTTTTCATCAACCTTCTTACTTAGAGGAGACAGGACATCTCCACATCTTTGTCTCCATGGAAATATTATTGCTTTATCCAGAATGTTCCACAGTATAGATTAAACCTGTCTACCACGAGGGAGACGAGCAGGTTCCAGCCCTACACTACATTACAGTTCAGATCTGTGGAGAGGCGGTCTTATTCACAGAAGGAATGATTGTATTTTTGAGCAACAAAAACACCTGCAATGAGTAAATGATACAAGGATGTTTAATACATGACAAAAGAACTGTTATTAAACACTTTTAAATCTGAATTCTTTTCTGTTATAATTCACACAAGATCTTGTCAATATATATATATATATGTGTGTGTGTGTGTGTATATATCATATATAAATATACCATGACTTTTTAAGTACAATTTACTTTAATATTCATATACATAACACAATATTATTATTATTATTAGTAGTAGTAGTACTATATTCATATTACATTAATATTATATATTATATCAACATATACTGCATTTGGTACTTTGGTTTAAAGACTTGAAATGACTTGAGGACTTATGCGCCACTGGCTCAAGACTCGATTTGGATTTGACTTGGGACTTGACTTGGGACTTGACCTGGACTTGAGGACTTGAGGACTTATGCGCCAGTGGCTCAAAACTCAACGTGGACTTGACTTGGACTTGAGGACTTAGGACTTGACCTGGACTTGAGGACTTATGCGCCAGTGGCTCGAAACTCAACATGGACTTGACCTGGACTTGAGGACTTGCCTGTATTTGACTTGCAGTTTATATACGAGTATTTATATGAGTTGTAGAAATGCTCAATTTTCCTTTCTAAATATTTTGACAAGATCTCAGTGTGAATGATTCTGATCGGGTTTTTGTCATGTCGTCTACACTGAAATGGAAGGATCATGTTTTATGTAGTTCCCTGTTTTACTGTATTGTTCTGTATATTACTGTAGTACATTTGAGGATAAAACATCACTTCACACTGAAAAAAATAAAACACTGGTTTAATTTACAATTTATATAGAAATAATTTACATCTATTGTTAATTGATCATAATTGGTCAAACTAAAAAAGTTTATATTATAACAGTTAATAAATTATAAATTGTTTCAACAAGAAAACATTCGTTACCTCAACACGCAAAAGTTAATTGAGTCAATTTTAAAAAATTCATTAGCATTTATAGGCCAATTTAAAATTCTAGATTAAATGAATGTACATGTAATAGATTAATCCAATCTATTTGGTCCTATAATCTTAGTAATTTCACAACACATTGAATGATTTTACTTTTTATTAACAGTGCATAAAAGTGAACATCACAGTGATATGCAAGTAGTTACGCAACAACTTATGACAACTGCCATTGTTTCCTCCATCACACTGCATTCTTGCTGTACCTGCAAAACATGAGTAGATTAGCACAAAATATAATTTTCCAATGATGTATGCATTCTAAGAATTTGTAAAAGATACTTCATATTCTAAAATTTTATGCAAGGATTTCAGATGGTGGGAAGTGACTTCATAACTATATATAAAACAGATTTACTTTGAGAGAAATCTCCATACTTATGATGCATAAATTTAAACTTTGTGCCAGTTCTTTTCATGTGGATAGATCCAGTGATTATAGAGATGGAGACCATAGAAAATGTTGGGTTCACGTGACATCACAACATTCTACAATCCCTACAGTTTAAGACTGAGCTGGAGGTCAGTGGAGAATTCTATGGTAGAATTTACAGTTTAATTGCTAATATTTTAAAATTTGCATCAACTAATATGTTGTTATATAATTAATGCATTTTTTAAAAATAACAAGATCACTACAAATGAATTTATTCACTAACAGGACCACTGTAAATGGCATTTAGAATCTGAATGGGCTTCAGGGGGGGGGGGGGGGGTCATGTGATGGAACCTCCTCTAGAAAACTTTCATAGTGAATCTTTAAGTATCCCCAAATAGCTTAACATTTTAGAAGATTGTCCAAAAATAAAATAAACTACCTATATAATTACTTAAGTGCAAACCGCTTATATTTAAATTGTATGCATTTATTATTAATTTTATTATTTATTTATTATCTATTATATTATATTATTCTTTATTATCTATTCTCAATCAGAATATATTGGATTTATTTTGGAGCATTAAAGGGTTCATATTACACTATTTTCTGATCTGTTTCCTCATAAACATACCGGGAGTTGTGTTTTGCTTCATTCACATGTTTAACACAAAAAAGGGTCATCAATTATACTGCCAATTGGTGAGGAGTTTGATATAAGACATGACAGGCTTTAATTTTATATACCGTTATCATACCTGATGTTCTTTTATTATTTCATAAACAGGGTCTTCAAGGAAAATCAGCAATCTGAGCGCCTTGTGTAGATACATCCAGTGCAGCATTCAGTGAAGCCTGCAAACATAAGAATACTGTTATTTTTCTCAATACTATTCTTGGTACTTTTCTTTGCATTCAGATGTGATGTAAACATATTGAACAGACAGGTGAGTAGGGCGTGTCCTGTCATTAGCACCCTATCTTGTTGTTGTACAGAAAAAGCTCATTTTGTCCGTTTAAGGCCCCTATGAGTTACCATGGAGTTCCTCTCAGGTCATCTAGAAATGTACAGAGGAATGGTGTAACAAAAATGCTGCATTGATAAGATTTTTTTTTTTTGTATTAATAATAATAAATACAGTAATTTTCAATCCTTGAATTACTTTAACTAATTCATACATTAAAAACAGTAGGCTACTATACGATGTTCAGTTATAAATCCATACAAATGTGCATGCAAATGAACCAGAGTGCACAGCTGATCCTTGTGTGGGCTTACACCATGGATCTAGTCAAATATACGCGCTTAAGTTTCACTTTTGTTTTCTTCGTGTAGCCCTCTTTACATTAAGCAGCGCACGAAGCACGTGCTCTTTATTTTGATAAACAAGTTCAAGCACCTGCTGCGCGGTCACCTGCACGGAGGAGGACGACTATGGAGAACTTCAGACGGACTCGTTTGGATATATACACCACATCTGTGAAATGCGCTTTTACAAAGACCAACGAGGAGGAGGATTTTGGCGGAGTTTAAGCTCATATTATTATTAGTTTGGCTTCAACTTTACGCGTCTGGCTGCATCTTTACGCAGACGCACGCTCCACACAGGAGTTTGGTTCATGTTATCTGTTTGGCTTCAATTTTACGCGGACATTACAGACTGAATAAATGTGGATTTATCATTACGTACTGACTTTTAGGAACTGTAAAAGGCTGGATGTATTTTCGGGTGGATCAAAGTTTTATGTGGCACGTCGTTTCTTCATCTCTTCTGTTTTACATGTAAGATGTCACACTGCGCTTCGTTTGGACACACGTAGAATTATGTTAAAACATGAGTGCTGTTTGTGCCTTTGAGTTTTAGGGCGCAGTGGTGACGCTCGCATTTAAAGCAAAGGAAAACTGGCACCGAAAGAACGTTACTTTTTCAATACCAGTACCGGGGTTTCTGTACCCAACCCTGGGAGCGGGCGAGGGGAGAGCGAGCGCGTTCATTTATATGTATATAGATGAACTAATTTAGTTTCATAAAAGGTACAGTTCAAGGGCCCTTCCCAGTCTGGAGGAACGGAACACGCGCCGCTCCATCAGCCGCTGCCCGCTCGTTTGATCCCGGGACTTATGCCTCCGCCACATTGGGTTTAATAGTTACACCTGGCCGTACCGCGCAAAATGCGTAAATCTGGTGCTGACTACTCGCAATTTGACAAGTTTACACCAGTGTATAATAACAGCTGGACCGGTTCACCAGCGCTGGCGATGTATTGATGTTAGCCCAAAATGATCCGCGCAAAAACGGCGCAATCTAAAATCCAACTAATCACTCGTCATAAGCAAACATCAGGGTAAAATCGCGCATGCTGTCCAAAATAAATCCCCTATTTTATCGCTCTGATGACCCAATCAATGAATTCAATATCTAGAAGACACACTTAAAACTAGCTAATACTGTATTTTTTTTATCACCTCCAAGTAGCTAACTTTTTGTACCTCTTTACATACAAATGGGACACATATACTAAGTAAAACAAAACAAAATGTGTGTTTTTTTTTGTTGTTTTTTTGTTTTTTTTAATTACCTTTCACCGTGGAGAAACTTGAGAGGTCAGAGCACATGGCACATGTCACATTCTACTGTGTTATTGGGCAGAGTCACGTGAGGCTGTTGTCAGTGCTGCCCCCTATGGTGGATGGATTGACTTGGCACAGCGCATGCGCAAGACATGCTCAATGAACATTCATTGGATCAATTAACTATTGTGAATTACTGTTGATTTGCTTTAATCAATTAGATGCAGATAGAAAAAATAAATACAAACACAAGATGTAATGTGTATTGTTTAAATTGTACCGGCCAATTAGATTTTCTTTGTTTAAGCCAATGGGAAAAAACATATTGAATGAACAGCAGCAATGTTTCACTTTTTTCAGTGCACTTACTGTTGCCATAGTAACAGAGAAGTGGGAGGGACATGTTCCAGTTTGTTCCTGTGAAATGAAGTACAGCACGTATCAACTGTAAAGAGACAAGTATTTTCTAAAAACATATTTTTAGAAGCATCAAGTCCAAGTCAAGTCCCAAGTCACTGACCTTCAAGTCCAAGTCACGACTTGAAAGACCCACCTCTGCCAGGGAATTGTGTTCTATATAAAACTGTACATGTAGAGTCAGTCAAAACTTGTCAAATGTACAGAGATGAAGAGATGATGACAAATACAATTATAAGAAAACACTTATTTTGCTGAAATCATGTTTAAAATATCAGAAAATTGTGTTTTCTGTGTGTAAACTGTGCTGAACTTTTGGATAGAATTCAGAACTCTCTACTTCCTGTAATTTTCAACATTTTTTTTCAGCTTTTCTTCACAAATTGCTTCTTGATTTGTGTAAAACTATCATTATATTTACAACAGGTATTATCCCACTAAACTAAGTACAAATTTGATAAATACTCAAAAGCTGTCATAAAACCTTTAACTCTCCTTTTGGCTCCATCAAGAGATCTGAATCTTTTGGATGAGTTCATTTCAAAGAGGCATTCAGAAGATTGGCTCTTTTACTCTTTATTTAGATGACAAGAGCCAGTGTGAGAACTCCTTTCACCCACAAACTAATCACACAGAGAAAAGACCAAGATCTGTTTAAAATGGTTCAAACTGAGACAGGGAGTGTGTTTGCCTTTGGAGATATGCAAAAAGAGCCCATGTTGTATTTTCTGATCGATGTTCTAATGTCATTTCCTCATCACAAACAGGCCTGCAGTTGTGTTTTGTTTCATTTAACATACAAACCCTGCACATTTAGGCTGAGTTCTTCTCTTCTTTTAAACTCCATACACCTACAGGGCCGATAATCTAAATCATTTTGTGCATAAACTTGCTGCTTCCGTGCTGATTCCTGTGTTGGTTCAGTGTTAATCAGTATAAAATGCATCAAAATTAGAAAGAAAAAGATTTGGTTCTTTTCAAAATAAAATCCGGTTCCAACAGTTCACATTAAGGAATCGTTCAAAAGAGCCGGCTCTTTCACAAACGTTACATCACTCGTGGACTTTTAAGCACTTTATTATCTTTATTGTCTCAGATATAAACTTGCAAATTGACAGTAAACAGTTGATTTTTGAATCTGAAAAGCTCAAACATTGAACAGTATTTTTACAGACACGAGTGAGTCTAGAGCTGATTTTAAACAAGAACGCTACATACATACAAAATGGTTCTTTTGTAATGATTTATTTTGGTTTGGCAATTATTTAAAGTGGAACTAAACACTACATTTTTTGCTATTAAGCTGTGTATGTGGTGTTTATCTACTGTTTTTAGTCAGTTTTGGTAAACTTTTGCAGAAAGGAAGGAAAAAATATCAAAATCTTCAGTGGCCTCTGCAGTTTCAAGTACTATGTGACATCACACATGATGTTTCCGTGTTTCTGATACAAACACCTGTCTGGGAGGGTGGAATTTGAAGTGTGGATACCTGTTAGACCAGGCATGTCCAAACTGCGGCCCATGGGCCAAATGCAGCCCTCAGACAAATTTTTCTTGGCCCTCAGGCTTCCAGGTGAATTGGCCCAAATGACCTTATATCATTTAAAAATTAACTTCTTACTGCAAGCTTCTGGAAAATCTACCTTGATATAGTGAATATTTAATATTTAGTGTGTGGTTTTAAGGATCTTAGCATGAGCCATCAGTATTTATTCATGCTAAACGTGTTAAACATGCACATATTTCAATTATTCACTATACTGAACACCAGTCTGTGGCCCTCTGCTTCATCTGTGTTTAGATATGTGGCCCTTGATGAAAAAAGTTTGGACACCCCTGTGTTAGACCAATCACACTGCTCCTTATGCTTCCAGACCCCGCCCCTCACTCTCCCCTTTAGTCCTCCAGAACCCACCTCACTCTCCCCTTTAGTCCTCCAGACCCTGCCCCTCACTCTCCCCTTTAGTCCTCCAGAACCCACCCCTCACTCTCCCCTTTAGTCCTCCAGACCCTGCCCCTCACTCTCCCCTTTAGTCCTCCAGAACTCACCCCTCACTCTCCCCTCACTCTCCCCTTTAGTCCTCCAGAACCCGCCCCTCACTCTCCCCTTTAGTCCTCCAGAACTCACCCCTCACTCTTCCCTTTAGTCCTCCAGACCCCGCCCCTCACTCTCCCCTTTAGTCCTCCAGACTCCGCCCAGTGTAGCAGCTCTGTCTGAAATGTGTTTTTAGACTGAGTTTAGGTGTTTAGTTCCACTTTAAGTCATTTTGTTGAGTAAAATCAGCTCTAACTGAACCAGGCAAGAGATTGACAGTTTAACAGTCATTGAAAAGGCCACAGACTTGTATTTTTTGACACCGATCGAAAACACAGTGGAAAAACAGGCTGAGTTCACTGTTAGAACATCTGGAGACAGGTCCGAATTCTCAGGTGGAGTTTGCTCTTCAACGCTGCTTTTTCTCCATGAAGACATTATTGCTTTGTCTGGAATGTTTCACAGTACGGCATTAAACCTTTATATCTTCATGGAGACCACAGGAGTTACAGGTCAGATCTGTGGAGAGAAGACCCCACACATACTCAGAATACCTGTTTTTCTAGGTATTTTTGAGCTATAAAACCACCTGTAATTGAATACAGGCAGTGTTGGGGAGTAACAGATTACATGTACCGGCGTTACATAATCAGAGTACAAATTATAAGGAATGGTATTCGGTTACAGTTACTGGTAATTGGATTACAGTTACTTTGTTGAAATAAATGGATTACACGGCGGGATTTTCCTGTTTTCACATTTTGTGCTGTATCCCCCCCTTTTTTTTTTCTTTTGGTAATTTCACTCATTACTGGAAACTAAACCAGGTCTAAACCAGGTCTAAACCAGGACTAAACCAGGACTCTAAACCAGGTCTAAACCAGGTCTAAACCAGGACTAAGGCAGGGCTAAACCAGGACTAAACCAGGACTAAGGCCAGGACTAAACCAGGTCTAAACTAAATCTAAACCAGGTCTAAAACCAGGATTAAGACAGGACTAACACCAGGTCTAAACTAGATCTAAACTAAATCTAAACCAGGACTAAAACCAGGTCTAAACCAGGACTAAACCAGGTCTAAACTAAATCTAAACCAGGTCTAAACCAGGTCTAAACTAGATCTAAACTAGATCTAAACCAGGACTAAATCATGCTGTGTGGACGTGTCTCCTCTTCTTCTATCAATAATATTTTTAATTTGGTTCAGTAAAGTCTGGACTTTTTATTTTCTTTTAGCAGATAAAACATCTTATGTTACAATATCCTCGTCTTTGCTTCTCTACAGCAAATCAAGTAATCCAAAGTATTCAGATTACTTTACTCACCTAAAGTAATTTATTGGATTAAGTTACAAACTACATTCTGGGGTATGTAATCTGTAATCTGTAGGGGAATACATTTTAAAAGTCACCTTCCCAACACTGAATACATGTAAAGTAGAGCTGTTTAATGTCATACTGTGGAACATTCCAGGCAGAACAATGACATCTCCATGGAAACAAGCAGGTGATGGACCCTCAAGCTTCTTCTAGACTCCATCTGAAATCATGACGTCATCAAATAGTTAGAAAGTGAACACAGCCCGTGGAGAGTCCCATATGAAACACAGACAGTCAGAGCCGGGTAAAAACATGCAGATTGTCAACAGTTCCAAGATGGCGGCTTGTTGTGGCTTGAATATGTTGCGTTTGACCCTGGAGTGGACAATAATAACAATTTCATTTAAAAGGCTGGATAAGATATACCAACTGGACGTACTATGATTTGACCTGACGAAGCTGCCCGGTTGGTGGCGAAAAATCAGCTTCAAAAGTTCAGTAAGTCCAGTTGGTTTAGTTGAACTCTTTAATAACAATATTTTATTTTAATTTTTTTTTAATGGGACAATAATATAAAGCTGTTATCCTATTGAGTTTTGACATTATAATACAATACAACTAACAAAGTATTCCAAGTCTTTGAAATACTGTACTCTTATTGGACCATTCTAATGCAGATATTCAGTATTCTGCAACAAATTGTTCCAAGTATTCTGACGTTCTGGGGCTACATCTGAGCGTAATTAGCTGTACGCCAAATGTGGCAAGAAGCAAAAGAAAAAGGTAATTCTGTAAACTGGATAAAAGTTCCCGGTGCATGTTGCACTCTGCCAGGGCCGCCCCTGTCACCAGTTCTGTTCATTTTATTTATGGACAGAATTTCTAGGTGCAGTCAGGGGCCAGAGGGGATCCTGTTGGGGACCACAGGATCATCTCTGCTGTTTGCAGATGATGTTGTCCTAACGGCTTCATCAAACCAGGACCTGCAGCACTGGGGCAGTTTGCAGCAGAGTGTGAAGTGGCTGGGATGAAGATCAGCTCTTCCACGTCCGAGGCCGTGGTTCTCGACCAGAAAAATGTGTATTGTCCTTCCCGGGTGGGTGGAGAGTCCCTGCCTCAAGTGGAGGAGTTCAAGTATCTCGGGGTCTTGTTCATGAGTGATGGGAGGATGGAACGTGAGATTGACAGGTGGATCGGTGCAGCGTCGGCAGTGATGCGGTCGCTGTATCGAACTGTTGTGGTGAAGAGGGAGCTGAGTTGAAAGGCGAAGCTCTCGATTTACCGTCAGTCTACATTCCTCCCTTCACCTATGGTCATGAGCTCTGGGTAGTGACCAAAAGGACGAGATCGTGGATACAAGCGCTCGAAATGAGTTTCCTCCGCAGGGTGGCTGGGTGCTCCCTTAGAGATAGGGTGAGGAGCTCAGTCACACGGGAGGAGCTCGGAGTAGAGCCGCTGCTCCTCCATGTGGAGAGGAGCAGCTGAGGGGAGGACAACTGTTCTGGATGCCTCCTGGACGCCTCGCTGGCGTTCAGGGCATGTCCCACCAGGAGGAGGTCCCGGGGAAGACCCAGGACACACTGGAGGGACTATGTCTCTGGGCTGGAATGGGAACACCTCAGGGTTCACCCCAGAGGAGCTGGAGGAAGTGTCTGGGGTGGAGGAAGTCTGGGAGTCCCTGCTTAGACTGCTGCCCTCGCAATCTGGCCCCAGATAAGCGGAAGAAAATGGATGGATAAATGTTTCTTTTGTCCAGTGACAGAATTTAATTTCTCTTTTGCTCTGGACGAGTGAGGGTCATGCAGACCTGCTTTAGACTGTTTATTGTTCAGATGAAACCTGAACATAGTTCAGCTCTGGAGCCACATACGACCCTTTGGTTGACTCTGACCGGACCGTTTAAGCTCATTTGGAATGACAAAATAAATATATTTTATCATTTGACCTCATGCATGAACTAAAGCTGCATTGCTTTTATTTTAGAGGTGTTTTTTAAATGACATTTTTTGTAAAGCGACCTCACTTTTTCTTTGCTTAGTCCGAACATAAACTGTTCCCAGTCTGAGCAGCTCGTCAGAACAATGATATTTGCTGCTTTTTTTAATAAAGAAATATAATTAATATTCTGCAGAACTGAGTGAAGCATTTTGGCCTCCACAATATTTTCTGTTTCTCATGTGGCCCCAGGGAAAAAAAGAATTGCCCTCCTCTGGTTTAGACACAAGTGCAGATCTTTGTGTTGTTAGAGTCCACTCCAGGGCTGTGGTGAGGTGGTGGTAAAAGTAGTAAAGTACTGTACTTCAAGAAATTAGGTATCTGTATTTTACTTAAGTACACTGAAAAGTGAGTACTTTTTACTTTTACTATACTTCACTACATTTGAGAGTGAGTATCTTACCTTTCAGTCCTGTTCAAAAATGTAGTGAAGTAGAAAGTACAAAGTATTTTTATTATAGTCAGTAGTCTGCTGAAAAATCTGAGAGTTTATTTTTAATACATTTGTAATTTGAGCAAACTAAAATTTACAGATCAAAACAGAAACTGCATCTGAACATCTCAAAATCTGTGTGAAGTACTTTTACTTTTTACTCTTTAAATACATTTTTAAACAGGTACTTTAATACTTTTACTTAAGAAGTTCTTGTCATGTGATACTTTTACTTTTACTTGAATATTTTTTGCTCCAGTATGTGTACTTTTACTTAAGTAACAAAATGGAATCCTTCTCCCACCCCTGGTTCTGCGTAGTATTGTACTGTATTGTATTGTATTGTGTAGTATTGTGTAGTATTGTGTAGTATTGTGCAGTATTGTGCAGTATTGTGTAGTATTGTGTAGTATTGTGTAGTATTGTGCAGTATTGTGCAGTATTGTGTAGTATTGTGCAGTATTGTGCAGTATTGTGTAGTATTGTGTAGTATTGTGTAGTATTGTGTAGTATTGTGTAGTATTGTGTAGTATTGTGTAGTATTGTATTGTATTGTATTGTATTGTATTGTATTGTATTGTATGGTACATGTTGAGTGTTACAGCGATTTGTAAAAGTGATTAAAAAGAGCACAAGTCTCTTTGGCTCCAGCGGCGTCAGAGAGTCACGATTTACCAAAACACAGACGAATCGCACAGGAATCGTAGAAAAAGTGTGGAGAAGTGGAGATGTGAGAGTTTCCTCCTGTGAGCTCAAAGGTTCCACACTGAGTCCATGAAGCAGAACCACAGAGGACAGGAGGAGGGAGGGGGGGTCCTCTTCAGGTGTTTAAAGCCCCGCCCCCTTCTCTCAGGTGTCCATAAACCCGCCCCTCATGTGTTCATCGCTCCGCCCCCTCTCTGCTCTTGGAGGAGGTACTGCGAGGGGGCGGGGCCAGTGTCGCAGGAGTTGGACCAGGAGTCTGACGCCAGGTAACTAGGACAGACAGAGGAAAATGGAAAAGATGCATTATGAAAAGTTTTGCTTGAGGTCCGTCACCTACTTGTTTCTATGGATACATCATTGCACAGTCTGGAATGTTCCACAGGTGACATTAAACAGTTAATAAACACATTTATTCAATTACAGGTGGTTTTATAACTCAAAAATCCCTTGAAAAACAAACATTCTGACTGTGAGTGGGGTCACCTCTCTGTCTGGTTTGGTCTTCATGAAGGTAGAAAGGTTTAATGTCATATTGTGAAACATTCCAGACAAAGCAATAACATCTCCATGGAGAAAAGCATTTGATGGACCCTTCACCAGAAAACACAGTGCACCTTAAAGTCTTATATAATGATAATAATAGTATTAATTTTACTCTGTCAACTGGTCAAACGTTTCAGTGAAGACATTTCGTTGTTCATTCTTTTGGCCTCAGTGCTGGTTGGACACTGCTTTAAAGGGCCGCTAAACACCAAAATCACTTTTTTCTACTTATTTTCTGTGTAAATGTGTCTGAAATAGAAGTGTATCTCTATCCCTGGACCTATTTTGGCATTTTAGTGCATATTTGTTAAAAATGTGACTTTTAGGTCAAAGTCGTGTCTGTAGCAGTCTCTTTAGGATAAACTACGGCCAGGACATTTGAATTGTTGGGTTGGACTCAGAGCCAGTGAGTCAGATGCAGGTTATAACATGATGAGCGCAGACACTGGTGTCTACGGGTGGTACGTGACAAGCCCCTCTCAGCCCTGCCCCGACCTGGCATCGCCGGGCACCGACATGTCTGGAGTAAAAGGAAACGTCATGGCCCGAGCAAAATGTCTGCTCTGTTTCAATGTCTGAAGAGCACTGGTCCACGTGTTGGACTGTTGTGGCTGTCAGTCGGCTGTCAATCATTGCCCCAGAGCCCGCCCCAAACCTGCTCCCCCCAACCCACTGGGCACTGCCCCACACTCGCTCCAACCCGCCCGGCACCGCCCACTCTGGAGGATTTTTCAGATTTTGCTTAGGGGTGGAGTAAAGCTTCAGGAGTGTTTAATGTCTCTTTAAATCGGTCTGAAGTGAGGAGCAGGGGCGGACTGGGAAACTCAGGACCGGAGGGGGAGCGGGTGCAGTGGCCCCCCAGTCGGAACATACAGATATCCAGTCCACCCCCTGTGAGGAATTAACTATACTGAGATTAGCACATGTATTTGTTTAGAACAGGCATGCCCAAAGTACGGCCCGTGGGCCAAATGCGGCCCTCGAACAAATGTTTCTTGGCCCTCAGGCTTCCAGGTGATTTGGCCCAAATGACCTTGTATCAATTAAAAATGAACTTTTTACAGCCAGTTTTTTTGAAAATCTACTTTGATAAAGCCAATACTGAAGATTTAATGTGTGGTTTTGGGGATTTTAGAGTGAATAAGGACTGATGGCTCATTCCAAAGTGTTAAACATGCACATATTTCAATTATTCCCTGTACTGAGGGTCTGCGGCCCTCGATCAGCCCTGTGCTTCGTCTGTGTTTAGAAATGTGGCTCTTGATGAAAAAAGTTTGGACACCCTGGTTTAGAGTTTCTGTTATTAGTCATTAGTTATTAACAAGGTCATAATCGTTCAGGCCCCTAAAACCTTTTCCAGTTGAGAGAATTTAATTTGTTTTGCCGAGTCAGGTTTTGAATCACTGTTGTCTCAATAATGTTTTTGCAATAGTTATTTGTTAATTGTTTTTTTACTGTATATTTCTATTCTCCTGCTGTTCTTGAACTGTGCATTACAACACTGGAATTTCTTCACTGTGGCACAAATAAAGTTCTATAGGCGAGTTTCATTGTTGACAAAAGCGCGCGTTGGTAAAGGTCACATTTTTCTATAGCGCTTTTCCACCTTCAAGGCACTCAAAGCACTTTACAACAAGGAACCACTCACCCATTCACACACCAGTGTACACAAACACTGTGGGCAAGGTGGGTTAAGTGTCTTGCCCAAGGACACAATGACAGCATTCATCTGTGGGAGCTGGAATCACACCAGCCAACCTGTGGGTCACTGGATCTGAACCGCTCAACCTGTGATGTTTTATGTCGAGAGCTGGAATCAAACCGCCAACCTTCAGATCAGTGGGCGAATGCTCCACCAACTGAACTACTGCTGCCCTGCGTTGCAAACTGGGAATTATTTTGGTCGGTGGCAAGAAACACTAATTCAACATGATGGATGGAGTGAGAAAGCACGTAAAGGGTATTGATCCCGATTATTTATCCACTCTAACGGCAGAGGACCCAAGACCATTTGACCAGAAATTGGTCATAAGCATCGACGGACGACAAATCACACTTTTCAACCCCGACAAAAGGTGGACCAAACCAAATTTCTGGTCAGAATCACCAACTACCTGGACAAATATTCACTTTGGCGATATCCAGAGTGACTTGGTGGAAACAAACATGGTCAAACATAAAAAATGCTGACAGTGACAATGACAGTGAAGACACGGACAACATTTGTGTTTGACCATGTTCATTTGTTACACGACATAGTGATATGGCACCTGTTATAGAAGCGTCTGGAACAGCGACCAGATCAAGTGGTTGAGCGCGTTCATATGCTGCAGTAAAGAGCAACGTTTGATACTTCAAACCAGGTCTTGATGGGAACATGTTCAGGATGCATTTGGATTATTTTTCAATAGAGAAATAATACACCACGATAAAGAAGGTTTAACGCGACAATACAGCTCCCGCAGTTTTGCATCTCTCTATGGGAGTGAAAGGAAGCGAGAGGAGGACACGCCCCCCCCATGCTTCCAGGTGTGGCTCCGCCTTTACCAGTTACGCTGATCGCCAGACAATCCGGACAGGGGACTCAGCGCTGCGCTGCGCAGCATCCGGCGTCAATGGGTTAATGAACGGTAATGAAAACCCGGACATTTGCATCACTATAAAAAAAAAAAAACCCGGACGCCCCGGACAAAATACGGACATGTCTGGGGAAAAACGGACGTTTGGTCACCTTAGTGTATCATATCAGCAACTTCTTAATGATCCTCAGCCCTACCAAACACCCTAATGAAATAAATGATTTTAGTTTTGTCTTAGTTTACTGGTAGAAATGTTACGTCGTGGGACTTTAAAAATGGTTTGATGAACTTGTAGAACCAAACTCAACTGGGGAAGCAGGACTCACTTGTTATTCTCCATGTGAGGGAGCACCAGGCTGTGACTGGGCGTCTGGCTGTGTGTGGGCGGGGCTTGCAGGTGTCTGTCGAGGATGTGGGCGTGGTCAGCAGGGGTGTACTCCGGCTGCGGTTGGCCAAAGGAGTCGGGGGCGTGGCTCTGGGGGATAAACTCCGGTTGCGATTGGCCGAAGGGCTCGGGGGTGTGGCTCTGGGGGCTGAACTTGGGCTGCGATTGGCCGAAGGACTCGGGGGTGTGGCTTTGGGGGCTGACCTCGGGCTGCGATTGGCTGAAGGCCTGGGAGGCGCGGCCGCTGGTGGAGGTGTTGGCGTCGAGCATTTCCAGGAGAAGGTCGTAAACGAGAACAACATTTTTCCTCTTCATCGTAGAGAGATGATCCATCCCTTTGTTACTGCGAGAGAAAGAGAGATGGAGAGAAAGAGAGAGGGAGAGAGAGGAGGGAGGAGGAGAGAGGGGGGGAAGGGGGGAAGCAGGGAGAGAGGGAGGGAGGGAGAGAGAGAGAGAGAGAGAATGAGTAACGGAAGGAGGGAGACGGAGAGAGGGAAAGAGGAGCGAGATGGAGAGGAGGAGAGAGGGGGGGAAGGGGGGAAGGAGGGAGAGAGATGGAGGGAGAGAGGGAGGGAGGGAGAGAGAGAGGGGGAGAAGGAGGGAGGGAGAGAAAGGAAGGAGAGAAAGGAAGAGGAGAAGAGAGGGGGAGAGAAGGAGTAAGGGAAGGAGGGAGAGAGATGGAGAGGAGGAGAGAGGGAGGGAAGGAGGGAGGGAGAGGAGGGAGAGAAAGAAAGGGAGGGAGAGGAGGAGAAAGATAAGGAGGAAGGGAAGGAGGGAGAGGGAGGGAGAGGAAGAGAGAGGGGGAGAAAGGGAAGGAGGGAGCGAGATGGAGAGGAGGAGAGAGGGTTGGAGAGAGGGGGAGAAGGAGGAAGGTAGAAAGAGGGAAAGGAGGAGAGAGAGGGAGGGAAGGACAGAGAGAGAGGAAGGAGGAGGGAGGGAGTGGAGGGAGAGAAAGAAAGAGGGAGAGGAGGAGAGAGGAAGAGGAGAAGAGAGGGGGAGAGAAGGTGTAAGGGAAGGAGGGAGAGAAGGAAGGAGCAAAATGGAGAGGAGGAGAGAGGGAGAGAGGGAGAGAAGGAGAGAGGGAGGGAGATGGAGAGGAGGCGAGAGGGTAGGAGAGTGGGAGGGAAGGAGGGAGGGAGAGGGCGAGAGAAGGAGAAGGAGGGACAGAGATGGAAAGGAGGACAGAAAGGGGGAGGGAAGGACAGAGAGAGGGAGAGAGAGGAAGAAGGAGGGAGGGGGGAAGGAGAGAGACGGGCAAGGAGGGAGGGAGATAGAGAGGAGGAGAGTGGGGGAGAGAGGGAGGGACAGAGTGAAGGAGGGAGAGGGAGAGAGGGAGGGAAAAAGGGAGGGAGAGGAATGGAAGGAGAGAGAGAGAGATTTATTTTCTTATTCAATGTGAAATACAGATTTGGAGATACATGAGCTCCCACGGATGTTCCTTAAACCACAAATGATGAAAAATGACCAAAAACATAACGACAAACCAACAACACGACAACAAACCTCTCCATAAAACATACGACACGTTGAAGTGTTTCGCATAAATTATTGACACTTAATCAGGAGTCTAAACGTTTCTTAAATCTAACGCTGAATATATCGGACAAACTGCACCAAAAATCTACCACCACGACTGTTTGACAATGACATTTTAGTTTTATTTCATCAAGCTCCACAAATCCTTCTGAAAAGTGTGAAATCCAGGTGATAGTGAGTCTAAACGCTCGTGGTGAGATGCGACTGTGGTGAACTCTGCACCACCAGTGTGTTACTGAAGAGAGAATGAATCCTGCAGCACATAAAATACACCAAGATCCTCCTGAGACGCGGCCCATTCATGTGTGTCCATTGTAGTGGACACTGAGCTCTAAAGTCTATATTTGAAGTGTTTTGAGAAAGGCTCTTCATGGGGGGATTAGGTTTCCTCTGTCTATATAGGACTGGGGGGTTATAGAGTACTATCATCAGTGTTGGGAAGGTTGACTTTTAAAATGTATTCCCCTACAGATTACAGATTACAAACCCCAAAATGTAGTTTGTAACAGAATCCAATAAGTTACTTAAAGTAAGTAATGTAATCTGAATACTTTGGATTACTTGCTTTGCTGTAGAGAAGCAAAGACGAGGAAATCATAACATAAGTCTGCCAAAAGACAAGAAAAAAGTCCAGTCTTTACTTAACTGTATTAAAAATATTATTGATAGAAGAGGAGGAGACACGTCCACTCAGCATTTAGTCCTGTTAAATCCTGGTTTAGACCTGGTTTAGTCTTGGTTTAGTTCTGGTTTAGACCTAGTTTAGTCCTAGTTTAGTCCTGGTTTAGTCCTGGTTTAGTCCTGGTTTAGTCCTGGTTTAGACCGAGTTAAGACCTAGTTTAGACCAGGTTTTAGACCAGGTTTAGAACTGGTTTGGACCTGGTTTTAGACCTGGTTTAGTGTCCGGCGTGGAATTACTGAAAAAAAAAAAAAAAAAAAAAAAAGGGAATACCCCGAAATGTGAAAACAGCTAAATCCCGCCATGTAATCCATTTATTTCAACAAAGTAACTGTAATCCAATTACCACTCACTGAAACAGTAACTGTAACTGAATACAGTTACTCATAATTTGTACTCTGATTACTCCCCAACACTGACTATCATGTCCAGGATACAAAATTAACTCAGTAGGAGTTAGTCTGTAGCTGCACTATAATATTACTACTACTAGTACTACTACTACTACTACTACTACTACTACTACTACTACTACTACATGTACTGGAGTTACGTAATCAGAGTACTAATTATGAGTAACTGTATTCTGTTACAGTTACTGTTTCAGTGAGTGATAATTGGATTACAGTTACTTTGTTGAAATAAATGGATTACACAGCCGTATTTTCCTGTTTTCACTAAACCAGGTCTAAACCAGGACTAAAACCAGGTCTAAACTAGATCTAAACTAGATCTAAAACAGGACTAAATGCTGGGTCGGACGTGTCTCCTCTTCTTCTATCAATAATATTTTTAATACGGTTGAGTAAAGTCTGGGCTTTTTATTTTCTTTTAGCATAAAAAACATCTTATGTCCGAGTCTTTGCTTCTCTACAGCAAATCAAGTAATCCAAAGTATTCAGATTACATTACTCACTTTAAGTAATTTAATGGATTCCGTTACAAAGCACATTTTGGGGTATGTAATCTGTAATCTGTAGGGGAATACATTTTAAAAGTCACCTTCCCAACACTGAATACTACTACTAAGACAACTATGACTATGACTACGACTACTAATAATAATAAAAATAATAATAATAATGATAATAATGATAAAAATAAAATGAACAAAATCTAAATACCAAGGTGTTCATTTACCTCAGAATAAATAGAAAATCACAAAAAAAAAAAAAAATTACAATACACTTTTTTTCTTTGGGTCCCATGAGGATATATGAAGACTGTGTTTTGTATAGTTGTAAATACCTGACGTGTCGTATGTGGGACAGCAGCATGGTGAGGTGTCCCAGCCGGAGCGTCTGCTGCTGGAGGACAGACCCAGTTTGGAGATGGCCCAGACCAAGGCGTCGATCACAGAGTCGAGTAAACGCAGGAGTTTAGCTCTGCTCTCTGCCTCCTCTGCAGTCTGAGGACTCGAGTTACACAGATCTGAGAAATATAACAACAAATATAGCCACAAGCGGCAATGATCGGCCCTTGTGTGTGCCTACACCTCGTCCCGCAAACGCCCCGTCCCGCAAACACTGTGCCTCACAAAACACCGCGCTGCGCACTAACCCTAATAACCCAAAGCTTAAACCTAACCCTAGTCCTAATCTTCACCATAGCCCCAACCCTAGCCCTAACTCTTAACCTAACCCTGCCGTTTTACATCATTTTTGCATGTATTTATTAAAACAAACAGGCCTGGTTGCAATATACAGTTTTTGTTCCTTTTGCCAAGATGCATCTGGCTACAAAATTGATTTTTTTCTACACAAACTTTGTGTAAGGACGTCCCATTGGCAAGGGCAGATTTTGTGCTTGTTGCCATAGCAACACCATGTAAATGGGGTGTGGGCATCATTGAGTTTTTTAATGGAGACCATGTCACAAATGTGTATACCAAATTTTATGTATCTATGACAAATAAAACGTTATTGTTCTATTCAAATTTTCTAGGGGGCACTAAACCCGGACTAAAACAGGTCAAACCAGATCAAACCGGATGAAAACCAGATCAAACGAGGTCAAAATCAAGGCAAGGCAAGTTTATTTGTATAGCACAATTCGTACACAAAGTAATTCAAAGTGCTTTACAGAATAAGAAATACATTAACATCATAATAAAAACAAATCAAAACATAAATAATCATGAAGATTAAAATTCAAATTTAATTAAAATCAAGATTCCATCATCACCGTGGCGATGTCTTGTGTCAGCCAATCAGCTAACAGCATGGAGCAGCATGCCCTATATAAGGCACCAACACTTCTGGCACCAAACACAACTTCTCAAGACACTGTTGAAGACGTACACAACCATGGACAGCTCGTACACTTTCTCCTCCAAACCCTGGCACCTCTATACACTAGAGGATGACGCCCACCTCTACGACGAGGACTTCAACCTGGAGGCTCTGCTCTGCCCCACACCATCAGGCGGCGTTCAGAAGCCAGCGGAGACCCAGGTGTCTCCCGACATCCAGGACTCCTCAAAGTTTGAGGAAAGAAGTCCGGTCCAGGAACTTCCACCCCTGGAGGACAGCGCTCTGGTCAGAGAGCTGCGCGTAGAGCTGGAGCGGACAAGGGCCCAGCTTAAGACTGAGGGGGAAGATGGCCAAAGAAAAGGCCTTGGAGCTCACTAATGCTCTTCAGGAGAAAGACAAGCAACTCCAAGAAGAGGTTAGAGCACATAAGAGGCTCCAGTACCTGTACCAATCTAAAGTACAGGAAAACGAGCACTTAAAACAAAAGCTCAACTCCGATGACGTCACAGAAAAGTCTGCTGAAAAAGACTTGGAATTTCAAAAACTTACTTCTACTCTCCAAAAGAAGGAAAAGGAACTCCAAGATTTAGAGAACACACATACGAAGATCCGCGTCCTGTACAATGTTAAAGTACAGGAGCACGTGCAACTCAGGCAAGAGTTTGCCAACTTCAAAAAAGTCAGTGAAAAAACAAATGAAAAAGACTCTGAGTTGAAAGAGGTCAAAGCCAACCTCCTGACAAAACAGAAAGAGCTGGAAAATGAGGTGAGTGCGTATAAAGACTTAAGATGTCTCTACAACAAGTCGGCAGCAGACAAAGTAGAGCTCAAACAAGAGCTGTTCAACACCAAGAAAGTGAATGAGAAGTTGAAAGAACAACTTAAACAACTTACATTAAAGACTGAAACTACTTGTAACGATGTTGGTGGAGATCAAACCACCAATGAAAACGAGAAACTGTCCAGGAGGCTGCAGGAGCTGACTGCTGAACTTTATTCAACACGAGAGGAGCTGCGTCTCCTGAAACGTCATCGTGATCGTGAAAGATCCAGCTGCCCAAAAGGAGCGGCCGTAGTGGAGCAGCAGTGGAGGAGGCTCAGGCATCAACAGCACTAGAGCCTCCACCTCCAAACATCACACTTTACACACATGAATAAAAAAATAACAACAAATATTTAAATGTGTGCTTTGACCTTTATTTTAGTTTTTTAATCATGTTTTATTTTTTGGTTTTTTCACATAGTTTAATTCACATGCCAGTCATATGACATACTGCAGTGGCTTGTTTTTTATGCAGAAATTGGTAAAGTGAATGTACCAAAAATAATATAATACATCAGGGGTTTTCAGAGTGAATGCCTCCCCTTAGAGTAGAAGTAAAAACACCTGAGCCCACTATACCAGGACTAAACCAGGACTAAACCAGGACTATACCAGGACTAGGGTGTCCACAAAGCACCACTGGACAACGGCTGCGCTTAACTCTGTGAGGCACGGAGCTCTCCATCCATCCTTTCACCTGCGCTCACCCGACGGTCTAGACGGGCGCACCTCCGGGCCTGTCCACACACTCAGTCTTGGTTCAGTTCTGGTTTAATCCTAGTTTAGTCCTGTTTTAGTCCTATCCTGGTTTAGTCCTGGTTTAGTCCTGTTTTAGTCCTGTTTTAGTCCTAATTGTAAAATAAAACCTTATTTTTACATACAAATTTTCTAGGGGGCGCTATTGCACCCATCTTTCTTACATCAGTCTGTTCAGAGTCGGGGTGTGAACACACAGTTAAAATTTGAGTGAAATTGGCCAAAGTTTGTGCGATTTGTCAATTTTTTGATACAGACAGACCATGCATGTCCCTGATTGGCTAATCCACCTGTCAACCACGCCCATCTGAACTCTAGGAGATTCATCGGTGTAGTCTCTATTCACGCTTACGTCACAAACCAGGAAGACGTTTGGAAAGAGGAGATGACAACTTCTGGTGTAGTTCCCGACACTGGACTCACCGACTGTGATCAAACCCACTGAAGTAAATGTGATCAGAAGTAAAATGAAGCCTGCAGACGTATGTGCTGTTTGGAATCATCTCATCTCTTCTAATCACATGTACCAGTGCACTCGCAGTTGTGTGTCAGTTTGGAAATGATGAAAACTGAAGTATGGTTGAAATTAGCTGAACATAATAGAACACTACAATGACATGGAGATGAAGAAAACTGGGCCATTTTCTCATTTTTCCTAGATTTTGTTAGACTTGGAGCCCGCCAAAAGTTGTCATCACATGTTTCCAAACGTCTTCTTGGTCTGTGACGTAAGAATAGAATAGAGACTATTGGAGAAGTGTGTATTCTGGATTCCAGACAAAAAGTTCATTTGCAAAAACAGATATTTTAAAAGTCATCAGTGACATGAAGTCTATGTTTTCAAACACCAAAATGTCCTTTATGGAAATCACAATAATATAATTCTCCTTGATAACAATCCTCCTAATATTATTTTCACTGACAATTTTTGTAAAAGACAGCCACAAAAAAATGATACTTTTACAAATACTCAGTTTTTCAAAAGCATGCCGTGTGTGTTTGCAATTAAACTCTTCTGACAAATGAAGGAGTCTGGACTAGGGATGGGCATGATTTATCAACTAATCGATAACTGATCATTAAGAACGTTCATTTTTAATCAACAAACTGAATGTATGTTGCTGTGTGCAGTGTGAGGAGACGAGGCTGCGTCTGACACAAACACTCTAAAACAAACAAGCTCTATACAGCTCATCAGTGTCCCGGGTATGATCGGGTTTTTTCAGTATCCTGGTTTCGACATGGTGCATGTAAATGCAGTATCCTGGTTACTGCAACATGAAGCTGAGTGCACATGTGTCCAAAAGACAAACACTGTTCAGTCTTTTCATCACAACAGAAGCTAAAATAGATAATGTGATCAACATAAATAGAGTGAAATGATGTTAAATAAAGAGCAGCACTAAACCTGCACA
>NW_026570971.1:33436354-33471354 GCF_026225935.1 Boleophthalmus pectinirostris | reverse complement strand
ATCATCACATCATCACCATCATCACCATCATCCATCATCATCATCATCCACATCATCACATCATCATCACATCATCATCATCATCCACATCATCACATCATCATCTACATCATCACATCATCACACATCATCATCACCATCATCACATCATCATCATCATCATCACATCATCATCAACATCATCACATCATCACCATCATCACCATCATCACATCATCAACATCATCAATCATCATCATCATCACCATCATCAACATCATCATCCATCATCACATCATCAACATCATCAACATCATCACCATCATCACCATCATCACCATCATCACATCATCACCATCATCACATCATCACCATCATCATCACCATCATCATCAACATCATCAACATCATCAAACCATCATCATCATCATCATCATCATCACATCATCACCATCATCACCATCATCAATCACCATCATCACCATCATCATCACATCATCACCATCATCATCACATCATCATCATCATCATCATCACCATCATCACATCATCACATCATCACATCATCATCATCACCATCATCATCATCACCATCATCACCATCATCATCAACATCATCAACATCATCACCATCATCATCACATCATCAATCATCATCATCATCATCATCATCACCATCATCACATCATCATCAACATCATCATCATCATCACCATCATCACCATCATCAACATCATCACCATCATCACATCATCAACATCATCACCATCATCACCATCATCAACATCATCACCATCATCACCATCATCACCATCATCACCATCATCACATCATCATCACATCATCAACATCATCACCATCATCAACATCATCACCATCATCAACATCATCACCATCATCATCCATCATCACATCATCACCATCATCAACATCATCATCCCATCATCAACATCATCATCACCATCATCACCATCATCACCATCATCAACATCATCACCATCATCACCATCATCACATCATCATCATCATCATCAACATCATCACCATCATCACCATCATCACCATCATCACATCATCACATCATCACACATCATCAACATCATCATCACATCATCATCACCATCATCACCATCATCATCAACATCATCACCATCATCACCATCATCATCACCATCATCAACATCATCACCATCATCAACATCATCATCATCACCATCATCACCATCATCAACATCATCACCATCATCACCATCATCATCACCATCATCACATCATCACATCATCACATCAACATCATCACATCATCACATCATCAAACATCATCAACATCATCAACATCATCACCATCATCACCATCATCAACATCATCACCATCATCAACATCATCACCATCATCACCACATCACCATCATCACCATCATCACCATCATCAGCATCCCTCTGTCATATTCACTGAGTCGTATCTTGTAGTCCAACAGAAGCTGAAGCGCATCAGCGACACAAGGAAAGAGCTGTTTTGTTGTTGTTTTTTCAGCACTTATAGTTAATGTAATTGAGCCATGTGGTTTTAAGTTTAGTTTTTGAGTTTAGTTTAGGCTGATGTGGCTCTAGAGTGGTTCTGGCTTATATGCAGTGTTGGGGAGTAACAGATTACATGTACCAGAGTTATGTAATCAGAGTACAAATTATGATTAACTGTATTCAGTTACAGTTACTGTTTCAGTGAGTGGTAATTGGATTACAGTTACTTTGTTGAAATAAACAGATTACACGGCGCTATTTTCCTGTTTTTTCTGTAATTCCACTCATTGCCAGAAACTAAACCAGGTCTAAACTAGATCTAAACCAGGACTAAAACCAGGTCTAAACGAGACCTAAACCAGGACTAAAACAGGACTAAACCAGGACTAAAACCAGGTCTAAACTAGATCTAAGCCAGGACTAAAACAGGACTAAAACAGGACTGAACCAGGACTAAAACCAGGTCTAAACTAGATCTAAACCAGGTCTAAACCAGGACTAAACTGGGACTAAAACCAGGTCTAAACTAGATCTAAACTAGATCTAAATCAGGACTAAAACAGGACTAAACCAGGACTAAAACCAGGCCTAAACTAGATTTAAACCAGGTCAAAACCAGGACTAAACCAGGACTAAAACCAGGTCTAAACTAGACCTAAACCAGGACTAAAACAGGACTAAACCAGGACTAAAACCAGGTCTAAACTAGATCTAAACCAGGTCTAAACCAGGTCAAAACCAGGACTAAACCAGGTCTAAACTAGATTTAAACCAGGTCTAAACCAGGTCAAAACCAGGACTAAACCAGGTCTAAACTAGATTTAAACCAGGACTAAAACAGGATTTAACAGAACTAAATGCTGTGTGGACGTGTCTCCTCTTCTTCTATCAATAATATTTTTTAATTTGGTTCAGTAAAGTCTGGACTTTTTATTTTCTTTTAGCAGACAAAATTTCTTATGTTACAATATTCTCGTCTTTGTTTCTCTACAGCAAATCAAGTAATCCAAAGTATTCAGATTACGTTACTCACTTTAAGTAATTTAATGGATTATGTTACAAACTACATTTTGGGGGATGTAATCTGTAATCTGTAGGGGAATACATTTTAAAAGTCACCTTCCCAACACTGCTTATATGTTGTAAAGTTGAGTTTATTTTTGCAGATTAGTAGTGCAGATAGTAATAATAATTATGATAATTTTCATATAAAAATGTTAATGATTAATCGAAAATCAATCATTAATTCTCCCGATAATCGATTAAGAAAATTGAATCAAATGTCCATCACTAGTCTGGACTCCATCTGCATCTGAAAGCAGAGCACTTTTTAAAGACGTATTTGTCCCATAGGCTTCATTGGACAGAAGTACCCAAAATAGTACTCGAGTATTCAAGCCTTTCTCAGATTTAATTAAGATCATAACACCTCTCAATCGCTGACATTTTTAATAAAAGAGTGATTAAAGTTTCAATAGAACCTCATGTTCTTTTAAGGAGATTTACCAAGTGTACATTTTAATAAAAGAGAGATCAGTCGACATATTTCACTTGGAGAGTCAAATGAGAGCGGTTTCAGAGTCTATGGTACAAGTCCCACTATTGAGAATAATGTCACTGTGCCCCTGAGCAAGACACATTTTGCCCACTCCGGTAACAGCAATGTGTCTGGATGCAACAGGAAGGGCATCTGGCATAAAAATGGAAAATGGAGCAGCAAATAAGTTTTTACTGCCCATATATATTTTCTTTTGAAACTTTGAGCTGTTTTCACTGCAAAAAAAACATGCAACTCAACCAGGACTAAACCAGAACTAAACCAGAACTGAACCAGGACTAAACCAGGACTAAACCAGAACTGAACCAGGACTAAACCGGAACTGAACCAGGACTAAACCAGGACTAAACCAGAACTGAACCAGGACTAAACCAGAACTAAACCAGAACTAAACCAGAACTGAACCAGGACTAAACCAGAACTAAACCAGAACTGAACCAGAACTGAACCAGAACTAAACCAGAACTGAACCGGGACTGAACCGGGACTGAACCGGGACTAAACCGGGACTGAACCGGGACTTAACCGGGACTTAACCGGGACTAAACCAGGAGTGAACCAGGACTAAACCAGAACTGAACCAGGACTAAACCAGGACTGAACCGAGACTAAACCAGGACTGAACCAGGACTAAACCGGGACTAAACCGGGACTAAAGCAGGACTAAACCGGGACTAAACCAGGACTAAACCGGGACTAAAGCAGGACTAAACTAGGACCAAACCAGGATTAAACCAGGACTAAACCAGGATTAAACCAGGACTAAACCAGGATTAAACCAGGACTAAACCAGGTCTGAACGAGGATGAAACCAGGACTGAACCAGGACTATTGGTATAGTAAAGTGCAGTAAAGTGATGTAATGTAACACAAGATGAAAATGTTAAACTGTTCCTTTAGAAGTGTCTTAATTAAATCCACATGCTCAGACTTCGACACCAGGGGGCAGTGAGGAGCAGTTTGGGTTTGTTGAGGTCAGGAGCAGGTTTACAGGCAGAAATGTAAATTCAATTACAGTTAATGGAGAAACAGATTCTACAATTTATGTTTAAAGACACATTTAAAACCAGAGTCAAATGGAGTTTGGTTCAGAGACGATAACCAAGACTGTTTTACTGTAAACCACTGATCCCCAGAGTAAAACATGAATAAATGTAACAATGTTCCACAGTATGGCATTTAATTCATCTATTTTGTTTAGGTGGTTAAACATTTTAAAACTGAGCAGAGAAACATCCCAGCTCCAAAAGTGTCCAGACGATGACCTCTGACCCCTCTCTACCAAACGAGGACAAAGGGGGCGCTGTGTAAGAGGTCCTCTTCTTGGGCTTGACCCACTGTGAAAAGTATCATGTTAGACCAGTTCTGGGCCGGTTCCTGAAAGCATTTAGGTGAATGTTTAGATGGTCCATGGCGTCCTACTGGAACTCTGAGAGCTCTGGTCCTAAAGCCATCACCAGGAGCTTGGAGCCATATTGTTCGATCAGGTCTCTGGCTCTGGCTTTGCCCAGCTTCTTGTTATTCTTGGAATTTAGATGAACTTCATCTGAGACTTTAAACCAGAGCCTTCTCCAGAGTCTGTACTAGTGCATCATGGTGGGACCTCATTTTGGACGGCACCTTTTGCAGCAGCTTCTTGACCAGAGCGTGGATCACCAGGCTCTCCACAAAGTCCAGGGTCTGAGAGGCCTGAGGAGCTCTGGAGCTGAGGCTGGTTCTTCAGTCTGCAGCTTCTCACACTTCTATTATTAAGTCCTCTGCAGTGTGGAGCTGCACCTCTGCAGTTTGGAGGTGATCTGGGACCTCCTCTTCTGTGTGGGACTCAGGTGGACTGAGAACTCCCTCTGAGCTGCTATCGAGCTACTCTTGACTCTGGTCAGTTTCTTCTGATGTCATATGTTGCTCCTCAACAGAAGGTCCATCTGTCTCTGAAGCTCTTTGGTCATAGATCTGCAGGAACTCAAACTGGAGCACTTCTGGAACAGAGTCTGGACTTTGGCTCTCCTGTCCAATGTCATCAGACTCCAGTCACCAGAAACTGTCTCTGAAGCTCTGGTCTCAGGAGCTGAAGCTGTATGAGTTAAACTCTGGTTCTTCAGAGCGTTGTCTGGTTCAGCAGTTGGCTCTGCTGTAGTCTGACAGAGTGGAGCTGTGGTTGCTCTTCTTCTGACGTCCTTCTTGAAGCCCCATTTGCCCAGCACAGTGTAATGGTCCAGGGATTCCTCCATGGAGAAGGTCCACTGGGCACCAGTCACTGTGCCCTCCAGCAGGTGCTACTGGGCGGGTGCGAGTTTGCAGCAATGAGCAGCTAAGACAGGCGAGTGCACAGGTCTTTGCCCAGACCAAAGTCCAGACGACTGTGGGGCGGGAGGTTGCCATCGGCATTGGCGTAGCCATCAGCGTATTCATGGTTCCTCTGGTGCATCTCCAGCTACTTTAAGACCATGACACAGGCCTTGATCTTGGCCTCTCTCCTGTTAGCCCCTCGTTTGACGCTGAAGGTCATCCTGGCTGAAGCCCGGAGGATAAAGTTGGGGCGGGGGTTGATGCCCTGGTGGACTCTGAAGTCCACGGGCAGACCCAGGCTTTGTGCCAGGCTGTACAACTTTTAATGATGGACATGTAACTCAGAGTGGCCCTGTTAGAGCTGAATGCAAACAGTGGAGCAGAGAGAGTGAAGTGTTTGATGAAGTGCTGTCTCGGTCTGAGCTGTGTCTTCGATAAAGGTTTGGTTCAAACTGAAGAAGTCTGAGCTGACTTCACTCCCACAGAATGTCTCTGATGTCACAGCTGATGTATTGATGAGACAGGCCATGTCAGTGTTTTTTAGGTGCACTGATACTGATAAATGAATAAATAAACTCACTTACATTTTTCTCTGCATGAATTTCACCTCCCTCAGTTTTAGATTTAACCTTAAACTTGTCTCTCTCATCTTATTCTTAAAAGGTTGGATGTGGAGACAGGGATAACCACAGAAACAGGGAGGACAGTGTGACCTATCCAGACTTTTGTAACGTGTTTTAAAAAACTCAGAGTAAACACAAGCGTCTTTCATGTAGAGAACACACTGAGGATACATTTACTAAATAAAAAGTCAAACTTAAATTAAATCTTTTGTTCTTGTCATTTACAAGAGAATTTTAAAGGGGAAGGATGTGATTTATTGGAGGTAAAATGGTCACTGCTGTAGACCTAATACCTGACAACATGCAAGTGAATAAATCAGCAAGAAATCTACAGCAAATCTCCGTCTGGCAAAATAAAATTCAGTTGTCAGTAGAGTTATACAGTTTTTCCTTCGTCTAACATTTCAACTTTAAGGCCAAAATGAGAAAAAAACTTAGAACTGTATTTAAGACATAAGAAAATGAGGCCAGGAGTGAGGGGATCTGCAATCTGCTCGTTTCCAGTGAAAACTCCAGTGTGTGGTCACGTTGTTTTGTCTCATTTGCATATTATACATTTAAACTGAAACTTACTGGAGTTGAGGAGGATCATGGCCTTGAGGCACACGTACTCTTCTCTCTGGAGCTTCAGCTCTCTGAACCTGGAGGTGGCAGCCAAGAGCATGTCAAAGATCTCCATGATGCCCTCCACACACTGGCCTTCATCTCTGCACACACATACAGATCATTCATTTAGGATCCATGATAACAGAAAAGAAAACACTGAAAACACAATGAAATATAGAAAAAACATTTAGTCTATATACAAAAAACTGTAAAATAAAACAATAGAAAAGGTCAAAGATCTTCATGACGCCCTCCACACACTGGCCCTCACCTCTGCACACATATACACATATACAGTCGTCCCTCGCACACATATACACATATACAGTCGTCCCTCGCTATATCACAGTTCACCTTTTGCAGTCTCGTTGTTTCGCAGACTTTCTTTAGTGCACTTTTGCATGTTTTTTTTTTTTTTTTTTTACAGTGTATGAATTTGCAGTGTGGTCCTCCCTCCTGCGTCCTGATTGGTTGACAATGGTCTACAATCAATCTTCTCCATGTGTCTGTGTCTCCTGTACAGAACAGAATGTGTTCAGCTGCCAAATTTACATAAATGTTCGATCACTAGCAGTGTGATTTTGAAGAAGTTTTCTCCCTGACAAAACCCACAACACTGACACAACGTTCTGCGCCGACAAAGGCTCCTGTGGTCGCACCAAAAGGCAGAGGAAGATGTAATCGCATAAAAAGTTGGACTTCTGGACATGCTGAAGGAAGGCAGAAGCATTGTGTCCTGCACCAGGTCGGGAACCCACTGGCAAATAGTTGCTGAAACGGTCGGGTTTTAATATTCTGGAATTTTACGGGTGGATACAGGGTAGTGATTACACACGAGCAGGTCTAGACTAAATCAGGACTAACCCAGGACTACACCAGAAATAAATCAGGACTACCAGGTCTCGACCAGGTCTAAACTAGGACTAATCCTGGACTGTACCTGAGGTATGGAGCTCTGCTCCTGTCCTTTCTCCTGTGGTCACCTCCGAGCCCGTCCCATCAGTGAGTCCTGTTTCAGTTCTGGTATAGTCCTCATTTAGTCCGGTTTTAGTCTTAGTTCAGTCCTGGTTTAATCCTCCTCTTCAGTCCGGGGTTAGTCCTGGGTTAGTCTTGGTTCAGTCTGTGGTGTAGGCAGCACAAAAGTTTGACATAATCTCAGGTTATCGGGCGGGTGCGGAGTTGTACTGCAAAAATGGAGCTTCATGGAGCTGTAGGGCTTCATTACGGTATAAATGAATCTTCGGTTCGTTACATAAAGCAGGAGGAAAATAACAAAAGGACGACAGCAGTGATAAGTTTTAAGAAGGATGTGAAAAGGATTGTAACTGTCCTGTGTGAGAAAAGTGTATAAAGTTTGTGCTGAGGGGTTTTACAGACTTAAAACAGATATAATAATTGTAAAATATAAAGTTGACTACTACGTGGATTTCACCTATACTGGGTTATTTTTCGAATGTAACTCTGTAATTCCTGCAATAAACGAGGGACCACTGTACAAAACATACATTTTGTTTTTAGCCACAGAACCACACGTTTTGACAAAACTTGACAAAGACGAGTGGATCTGGAGCTGTGTCCTGTCAGAGAGAAGCATGCTCTGTTTGCAGCAACAACAAAAAAAAAAACTTGGCTGCTTATAACAGAAAAAGAAGAAAAATCTAGATAAAGGTCCAAGAAACAGGAACAGAATCAACAATCGAAGCACAACACTATCTCACTAAAATAAGTTTTACATTTTGTTCTGAATTTTGGACAGAGATTTTTCACTCTCTATGGTCCAGTTCCAGACACTTCTGGATTCGGACAGAAGGGGCTGGCTGTACACTGTAGAAGTTAGAGCAGTCTGAGGTTCGATTCTCGCTTGGACCAATTTCTGTCATTGTGTCCTTAGGTAAGACATGTACGTTGTGTCTTCATGGTAACTGCTGAACAATCCGCCAATAGAAATGCCTGATAGAAAACACACACTGCAGTCTTGGCCTCTTTATAATAAATGTGAAGCTACAGCCCTTTAACTCTGGTTGAGGCCGTAGTTAGAGCTTTAGTTTTCCTTTGCCGCTAACAACAACGATTCAAAGTAGCGCTGATATCCTGTTCTCTTGGTCTCAGCTCGGTTCAAGTCTCCACCTTGTAGTTGTGTCCTTAGGCAAGACATTTCAACTAATGCAAGTATTTTTGTGTTTGTTGATAAATTTACCAATAAAGGTCCAAAGGTCCACACTATATTTCAGTCGTTTTCGTTGTGGATGCAGTGTTCGTTCAAACTAATCCGATTGAAAACGGCTCCAGAGATGGAACGATCTGGTGCTGCCACGAATTCATCTGAGTACAGATCTGATCCGGCACCGTGTGGATGCCTGAAAATGCTGATACTCTGACACACTGATGTAGGTCTGTGCACCGCAAAGTAATTCACCGCCAAAACATTACGAGGCTAAAATATCTGTCCATTCATATAAACGTGTGTCTGTGTGTACGACCTGCAGACGTATAATCTCTGAAAAGTTTCACGTGAACCATCTCCAACACGACAGAAACACAGAACAGACTCACCATCAGCAGAACAGTGTCCTTTAGACCGACAAATGCTGAACCGCATCAGCAGCACAATAGTGAGCTGCTTTTTGAGCGCTTAGTTTACGCAAATGAGTCATGTGGTTTTAAGTTTCACTTCTGTAAAATGTAAACAAATATGCTCAAAACTGTGTGGATAGAGAAGGATTGAGGACACACAAACGACGTGTGTAGACACAGATAGTTTCTGATACGGTGATACGCTGATTTGTATCAGTGTAAACGTAGACTCTGTATCTCAATCTTCTGGAACATGTTCTCTTGCAGTCGGCTGTCATGTTAAGTTGCTGAGATGTTTGTTTATGTATAAGACATTGTTTGTGGGTAATGGCCCATTGTTTAGCTAATTGCTCAATGCTGCTGATAGTAACCGCTTGTCTGTTTGTAGCTTTCTTTTATAAATGTTTTGATTGCTGAAATGATGTTCCACAACACTAATTGAATGAATTCATTACTAGTAACTTTCAACTGAGATCCTGTTTTGACCTTGTTCTTAAGTCAGGTTTTTATGGATGGGACACTAAATAATGAACTCTCTTCTCTGATAGTGAGCTGGTAGGGTTGATATTTTTCTCTTTTGCCCAGTGGTTCTTGGATTTTGGACATTACAGAAATTCGTGAAATGAACCGGATAAATCCTGACAAAGGAATGAACTGAACTCCCTCAAGGTCAAAAAACTTGACAAGGAACTATTGATTTCTGTACTTATCTTTTGAAAAAGGTGGTCTTTGGTTGTTATCATTTCATTCACTTTTGTTTAATTAAATAATCTAATTAGCAACTTTTTGGGGTGGGGATTTATTTCAAATACAGGTGATTAAATCCAAACCTTTGTTCTGTCATTCATATGCAAGCTCCAGAAACAACGTGGTCTCTTCTGTGTACCGTCCAAATACACTGATTGCCATAAACGAAAACTACAAATAAAATAAATAAATAGTTCTTACACTTGCCTAGTATGAATGTGTTTGAGAGGCTTTGTTCTTTATTATTATGATTTAAGTGTGTTTTGGTTCATTTTGTTTTGTTGCTGACTTTGCTTCCCTCTGCTCCAGGAGACTGATCCAGCTCTGATCCAGCTCTCATCCTCACCTGTGGCTTTTCATAATAACCTTAAAACCCTCAAGTCCTGTTTCCTGTCCACAGAGCTGCGTTCAGGGACAAACCTTCATCACATCCTGGACACAAATCCTCAAACTCAACACAAGAGACCGGACTGCACCTGAACGCACCACTGTTACTGAAACTCAAGTCGTAATCCAACCAGGAAGACTCCAAACCCTCTACTGTCACTCAGCCAATCACAGCCTGCTCTCTGACTCTCAACCAATCACCTCAAGACATTTATATAAACACACTCTCTCTTTAATCTCAGACCAAGTGTATATACATTTATATAATTCTGCTTTATTTGACCACTAGTCTCTTGCAATTTTTGTTACTTATTTATAATTTATTATTACTATTTATATTTTTTCTTTTTGTTATTATATTATATTGTGATGTGTGAGCTCCTGTGTCCAAATCATTTCCCTTTTGGATCAATAAAGTTTGTCTAAGTATTGTGATATCAATATATTATTGAGTTAAATACCTTAAAGTTACAGGACAGAGTTGACCTGAGTACAGCTGCTGTTATGTGAAAGGTTCATAATCATATGGTCTGGACTGTGTTCAGGTGAGATGCACAGAGACTGGTTATAATCTGAGAAGAACTGGAGTATATCAAAAAAATAAGGCCAGAACGAACACCAGAAGCAGATGTTTATCAGTTAGAGGAGTAGATCTGTGGAACAGTCTGGATGACAGGTTAAAAGGATCGACGTCAATAAAGGCATTTAAAAAAATTATAAATTTAATTCTACAGACAAATACAGAACACTAGAAAGATTTAAAGACATATTCTTGCTACATAGAGACAATAAGATAAGAATGTAGATTCTGTAGGCCACAGAAGCAGGTGAGTGTATAGAATAGAATAAATGATTTGCTCTTCTGTGCTGTGCTCATGTATTGATCATGTGCCTCTTATCTTAGCTGCTGATGCCTGACATCAGTTTCTATGCTGTGGAGAGACGGGTTATTGGGTGATAGTTGGATGGGACTGTATCCTTTGAGGGGTACAGTTTGAGGGATCCTTCAGGATCAGGATGGTACAGCTTCAGCAGGGGTGAGTCTCCTTCAGCAGCTGGTTCATTTGTGCTGCCAGGTGCTCGTGGAGAGCAGTGAGCTGCTTTAGTCAGTATGTCAGGCCCTGGTGTTTTTCATACGTGAGACTCTTTCCTGGATGTCTGCCACTGTGATGGTGACTGTACAGGGAGGTTATTTATTTTTATTTTATCCATGTTGTTGCTTGTTGTTTGCTGACAGTTGTGTTCTTGGCATCATTTGTAAACCGGGTCAGACATTCAGAAGTGACTTCACTTCAACCTAAACCCCTCTGGTCATAGTTTTATGTCAAATGTTTGTAACAGTGTATTAAGTACATGCCTGAAATCAGTAGTAAATAAACTACTACTACTACTACTACTACTGCTACTGCTACTGCTGCTGCTACTGCTACTGCTACTACTACTACTACTACTACTACTACAACATCGAAACTCCTCAACAACACAAGAAATGAAATAAAAAAATATATATATATGAATGTATAAAAAGCTAAATTTTAAAATAGATTAAAATGTTTTTTTTTATTTTATTATTCAAGTGTTTGAGCTTCCTGTTATATGGTGCTATTTTGGAGACGGTTGACCATTCAAAAGACATAATATTAAGTTTTAAATTGTTTATTGCTATGGCATACGGATACTTTTTGATACCTCAGTCAGATATATAGATTGTTTGGTATCCAGTCATACATTATACACAGGAACTGAACATGGGACCTTGCTGTCGTTGTGTGTGAGGAGTGCTAACCACTCTGCCGCCTCCTCTGTCCTGGTACAGCCTGTATTGAGCTCAGGTCGTAGAGCATAAATAACAGATATGTCAGGTCTTATATCTGTCACTTTCAAGGACTCAGCGTTTATCGTTGGTTTGTGGTTACCGACGGCAACAACACAACACTCACTACAGCTCCACACACACAGACACAGGGTGTAGTGTTCAGATGACATCACAACACTCACAGGCCTCACAGGCCTCTATTAAAGAGCCTGTACCCGTCATGTGTTTTCCATGTGATACAAAATGTGTCACATGTACAGATGTTTAATATAAGCAGCTCTTGACAGCTGTGCTCTGTCTGGATCCAATTATAAAGTGTTTTACCATCCAAGAATGAGGAAGTGCACAGTTAGCATGCTTGTTGTTAGCATTACTGGGATGGATGGATCTATCTATTTTTCTGTCTATCTATTAGGGATGCAGCGATATTTTCCCACAATTTGATACTTATCTTGATACTCGGGTCATGATATTGATTCGATTTCAATACATTTTAAGATGCAAAAAAAAATCTCATGTAATCTTTTCTGCTACTGAGTATAATAATATAATAACACTATGATATTAATGAAACATTACACACGACACATTACAGTAGAACTTGTGTACAGCTGGAGTTTATATGTGAAGTGTTTTAGTTCATTTGATTCAGTTATTTACAGCTCAGAATTTAGATTCAGTGAAAATAAGAACAGAGTTTCTCAGGCTAGTTCATATTTTATAATATAACGAGTCTACTCTTAATATAGACTGTAGGGGAGTTACACTATCACACTTTTCCTTCTTTGATGATAATTTGATGATTTCTTTTCCTCCTGAGTGTCACTGCGTCACACTCCTGTGTCCACACTCCTCTGCAGCAGCAGCAGCTCCTCTCACTCTGCCCCCTACAGTCTGTGCTGTTACAGACACACTGCTCTCTCCCATCCTCTTTCTGGACACTCAAATTATGTTATATTACATAGAAATGTCTCAGTGGACTGTTTTCTGAATAAAACTTAGGAGACAGAGTCTGAGAAAAAGGTTGAGTATATCACGAGTGAAGTCGCAGGTGTGTATACGAGCGCATTTGGTTAAAGCCGATGTAAAGCCAAAAGTGATTCTGAAGTATTTGTCATTCCTGGGTCTATCAAAGTAAAATAAAAGGCGACAGAATGATAAAATCCTCCTCTGTTTGAATATTTCAGCTGTAAGTCCCTGTGGAGCTGTTTTCTGCTCCATCTGAGGATGAGGCCAAGAGAACTGTTTCTCTTTGGACCAAAATAAATGACAACACAGCACACATGGAGGGACATGTGCATATCGACACGCGTATTGAATAAACATGTGTATCGTACCTTGAGACCAGTATCGAACGATTCAGTATTGTATAGAATATCTATCCATCTATCTGTCTATCCATTTATCCATTTATCTATCTGTCTGTCTGTCTGTCTGTCTTTTAAAATGCAAATTGTATATTGTCCATACATGGAAAATCAGGTGCTGGTGTTGGTACCTGTTGAGTTTGAAGTCCGGGGAGAAGATGAGTTTTCCTGGGTGGTCCACAGATCTCCACATGAGTCCCAGCATGAGGATCTCGAGCCAGCAGCACTTCAGCAGGTGGATCTGGTCTGACAGGCTCAGCTCCACGAAGCCTGAGGAGCACAAGTGAGAAGGTCGGATTATAATTATGACTTTATTTGGTGGGAGAAAATCTTCTTTGTCCAGTGGACTAGCGGAAAAGGAAGGAGTGAAGAGATGTTCAGGAGTGTCTAGTAATCTAACATTACAGATAAAATCAAATAAAAACTGCTAACATACTCCAGAACCTTCTTGAAGCTGCACTGTGTAACTTCTCTGGTTAAGAGTCCACCATTTGCTTGTCTCCATGGAGATGTTATTGCTTAACCTGCAAGTTCCAAAGCATGACATTAAACTTTCTGTATTTTTCTTGCCTTTATTCAATTATAGTTTTTATTGCTGAAAAATACCTTGAAAAACAATTTTTTTACTGTGCGTGGGGTCGCCTCTCGGTGGATCTGACCTGTAACTTGGTTTGGTGGCATCACCTGCTCATCCATGGAAGACGAGCCATAATGTGGGACATTCCAGCCAACGCAATAAGATCTCCATGGAGATGAACACCATTTACCAAAAACCTCAACTACAATTTCACATTATTTTAAAACCGTCTGAAGCTTGGGAAACACTGAGCTTGTTAATGTCCTGCTCCCTTTTAACAAAGAAGACCAAAACAATGAAACAACACCAGCTAATCCTGATGGTGCGTTCAATTATCCATCTAACTCGGAGGTCCAAGGACATTGCCTAGTGATACACACTGACACGCCCCTTTTCCTCGGACGGTGCAACTCAGAACTCTGAAGAGTTCACAGGAGCCCGAGCAAGGATTCCGAGACAGAATTCAACACTTCGGTGGTTTAAATGACAATTTCAGCCACTAGTATCACTGCAGTACTTTACTACATCCAGATCACTGCCTCTGGGTGTGGTGGTCGGTGTTGCGGTGGTCGGGGTCGCGGTGGTCGGTGTCACGGTGGTTGCGATGAGGCCAATATTGAACAAAGACTTGTTTTAAACGAGTGTTGCTAAACCTCCCTAGAGTCAATAACAGAAGATAAACAACAGTAACCCTGTGCACACTCTGAGGTCTGAGGTCCAGCTCCAGCTCTTGGTGCCTAAGATGAGCAGTCGGCCCTAAACTCTGGAACACTCTGCCCCTCCACGTTCCAACAGCCCCACAGTGGAGTGTTTTAAATCTCATCTTAAGACCCACTTTTATTCTCTGGCTTTTAACACCGTGTAAGTTATGTGCTCCTCTGTGTCTTTTAATTATTTTTTATATATTTTATTGGCTTTATTTATTTATTGCTATTCTATGATTTTGCTCTTATTTTATTTTACTGGTTTTATTATTTTAAGACTAATATGATTAAATCTGAGCATTTATTTTATCATTTTATTATTGCTGTTATTATTATGTATTTATGCAGCATTTTGGTTTGCGTGTGAAATGTGCTATAGAAATAAAGTGGATTGGATTGGGATTAGAATAAGAGCTTTCCGGTTGGCATCCACGTTTTTCAAACACAAGAAAACCAGAACGGGGCGGCTAGTGTGTTAGCTATGTCCATTCATACCGTTTATGCGAAACATAATAAAACACAAGTGTGGACATGATGTCATAGCCGATAGGGTGACCAAACGTCTGGTTTTCCCCGGACATGTTCGTATTTTGCGTCCTGTCTTGGGCATTCGTTTTTGTTTTTTTTTTAAGTGAAGCAAATGTCCGGGTTTTCATTACCGTTCACTGGGGGCATTAAATTGAGCGTCTCATGTAGCGTCAGTGACTCAGAAGGAGCGAGACACAAACAGTCGGTCAGTCTGTAACATGCCGAAGCACAAATGTGTATTTAACAATGACTTGTTGTCCGTCGTGGTCAGGACAAGTGGGAGGACATGTGCACAGGTTGCGAAGTGAGAGTACAGTGTCCCTCGTTTATCGTGGGGGTTACGTTCTAAAAATAACCCGCTATAGGTGAAATCCGTGAAGTAGTCAACTTTAGATTTTACAATGATTACATCTGTTTTATGTCTGTAAAACCCCTCAGCACAAACTTTCTACACTTTTATCAGTCAGGAGAGGTACAACCCTTTTTACATCCTTCTTAAAACTTATTTCTGCTGTCGTCCTTTTGTTATTTTCCTCCTTCTTTATGTAACAAATCCAAGATTCATTTATTCCGTAATGAAGACTACAGCGCAGAGTCCTGCACGTGTCCATTTTTGGAGACCTGCAGTACAGCACCACACCCGCCCATTAACTCGAGATGATATCAAACTTTTGCACTGCCTACACCACGGATTGAACCAAGACTAAACTAGAAAAGCAGTCAGACAGCACAGACCTCCGCCAAGGACGACCCCCATTTTTTATATAAATTGCGATAAAATCAGTCTTCTGGATCAGATCCGGATCAGCTTTTGGAATATGAAAGAGGATCCCATTGTCCATCCCTGAGTCAAATTTCATGGGGTTTGGTCAATAATTAACCGAGATATTGAGAAACAAAATTTTTGGCCCCATTTACCACAATGTTAACTAAAATTTCAAAGTGATCCAGAATCCAGGATTTCTTTCCGGATCACCCCCAAAATGAAATCAGTTCTTCCTTTTCACATTTCCAACAAATCCTGAAAATTTCATCATCAAAATCGGTCCATAACTTTTTGAGTTATGTTGCTAACAGACAAACAAACAAACAAACAAACAGACAAACGCCGGCAAAAACCTCCTTGGCGGAGGTAACCAGGACTAACCCAGGACTAACCTAGGACTGATTCCAGGACTGAAGAGGAGGACTAAACCAGGACAAAACCAGAACTGAAACAGGACTCACTGTCGGGACGGGCTCGGAGGTGACCGCAGGAGAAAGGACCCATGGAGAGCTCCACACCTCACGGAGTTAAACGCAGCAATCGCCCCATCGCGCTTTCCAGACAAACTGCTTGGCGTTCTCTCTCTTAAATCCAAGATTAGTCCTGGTTTAGACCTGGTTTAGTCCTAACCCATCCGTGTGTAAAAAAAACAAACAAACAAACATGCAAAATCAACACAAAAAAAAAAAAAAAGAAAAAGAAAAAAAAAATCTGCAAAACGGCGAGACAACAAAAGGTGAACCGCGACATAGCGAGAGACGACTGTAGCTCAAAGTCGAGGCCCTACCTCCCACCCCGGGTGGTTTGTAACATTAGTCTGGCTGTTTCCTACCAAGTGCAGCTGAATGCCTCTCTAAGCTTTAAACCAAACCAGAACCAGTAATCTCAATCCGTTTGACAGTTTTCACCCAATTCTCTTTTATTACCAACAGAGGCACAGTTGAAGACCCGCCCTTTTACTTTCATTCATTCACTCTTTCTTTCCTGGGAGAGCTGAATGGGCCGTTACAATGGATTTGGTATGAAAGGTCTGAATGGAGGGCTTAAAGACATACTTGAAACTCAATGGTTCAAACGGCAACAAAACATTACAGGAAGTCAAATTGTACAGTATTAAAGTAATTATTATTTTAAAGAGGTGGACAAAGGCATCAGTCGAGTTAAAAAGAGAAGTATTACAGTGGTGGATAAGAACAGCCTGTCACTGCACTGGTTCATGGTGCATATGTGAATGGACACAAAGACCATTTAGTGAATATAATGTCCTCTTTGAGAACTAAAGGTCTTCATGGGGTCTTATTCTGAGTAAAAGCTGCGAACCCTGTAGTTTAGACTAGTGGATCAGGACGAATTTTTCTGTCACAGTGCAGCTCACGTCCAACAGAGAAGTGATCGAATCCAACCTCAGCCCGATAAGCACTAAGATATTTGTGTCTGAACCCGACCAAACCCGACACAATTACAGAGGATATTGTTTGTCTCTAACAGACACAGAGACTCAAAATACAATCTTGGGATATATCAGAAATAATGAGAAGACTTTATTCCTCATCTCTCATAAAGTTGTAAATTTAAAGTGCAGCATCTCATCCACATTATCCACAGAAATTGTCCTCCAAAAATAATGAGCCCAGTCCAGAAAACTGCGCTGTGAATCCGGTTTGAAGAGTTCTTTAAAAGTAAAAAGGTGAGAGTAGTTTGTCATGTGTCTGTTTACATCCACACAGCACACGGATCGAGGTGGAGTTGCAGATTCATGATAGTGTCTCTACTTCCTGTGGACTTTATCTACAATCCTTATGCTTTAAAAATCACGTATCTGAAGTTTTGCACAACATTTCACAAATAATAACATGACTTGTATCTAAACTAGAAGTGCAGAGCTCTGATCTTTTGAACATTTAAGATTCTCAGAGCGACTGGTTTACTGTAGACACAGCTGATATGCTGATGTGTCAGAGTCCGACCCGAGCCCAAACATAAATTCTAAATATGTGTCCGGGTCCTGTCGGACTTCGGTCAGGTTTCCATGCTCTAATTTAGACCTCTACAAACAGAATCTGAAATCCATGGAATTCTTGAATTAGTAGTGTCGTAGTACTCGAGACTGGTCTTGGCCTCGAGATCGTTTTTTTTACGGTCTTGGTCTCATCTTAGACTTGAGCTCATTTGGACTCAGTCTTGAAGGTGCTGGGATTCGATCTTGTCTCAAACTCAAGGTCTCACATGAATGTCACTTCAGTTAGGAACTTGAAAAGACAGGTTTAAAAATAAAATCCTACTCACTTTCTTCAGTTTTCTGCAAAGTGCCAGTGGAAGTTGGCTAAAAGAAGGTTTCTCAAACTGTGGGTGAGGGTCCAAAAAAGGGGCACAGAGTGTTTAAGCACAGTACAATTTGCTTGGCTTATTTAAGCCTAAATGAACATCAGTCAGCACAACTGGAGATAGATTTATAAAAACACTGATAAATAAATGTTTAGAATAACAAAGATAGTCTCGATTTGGTCTAGATGGGCCGTGGTCTGGGGCTGGTCTTGGTCTCTGGACCCTGTGGTCTGGGGCTGGTCTTGGTCTCTGGACCCTGTGGTCTGGGGCTGGTCTTGGTCTCTGGACCCTGTGGTCTGGGGCTGGTCTTGGTCTCCATTAATATGGTCTTGACTACAACACTAGTTTGAAGTTTACATTTCAGGTTTCAAGCTAAAAAATGATGTGAACTTTTTTGGGTCTGACACCTGCTGGTCTCCATGGAAACCTCCTCACGGTCAGCAGTGCATCTGACAAAAGACTCAGCCCACAGACCTGATGGGAACATGCAGGAGTTCTCTTGCTGTTTGTGATAGCGTTCTGAAGGGGGGGTGACTTAGTGCAGTAAGCAAAGGGAAGGGAGACTCAGAGCGTCCACAATGAAACCGAAACCAATTAAACATGCTAGTATTTTCAATGAACAGAGCATTTCAAATCAATAAAGGGAAAGATGGTGTAAATAAGTGACGTGTTACAGTTAATCCCTCATAAAAGTGAAATACTCCTCTTTAAAACTGAAAATGTGATGTTTTTTGCGGGTCGTGGTGGAGTTTTTAAGCGGGAGTGAACTTGCTCAGGCCTGTCAGCTCCTCCTCAGCACCTCTGAGCCTTTACAAGAAACACAAAAGAACGAGGGAGAAAAAAGACGAATGGAAAACGTCTTTGTGCAGAAAAACAGCAGCTTTTGTGGTCGTCACATTAACACCTGAGAAGAAGGCACCCGCTGAGGACGAGACGAGAGAGACGGAGAGAGAGAGACGGAGAGAGAGAGAGAGGAGAGAGAGAGAGAGAGAGACAGAGAGAGGGAGAGGAGAGGGAGAGACGGAGAGAGAGAGAGAGAGAGAGACAGAGAGACGGAGAGAGGGAGAGGAGAGGGAGAGAGAGGAGAGGAGAGAGAGGAGAGGAGAGGAGGAGAGACAGAGAGGAGAGAGGGAGAGAGGGACAGGGAGAGGGAGGGAAAGAGGACAAGAAGAGAGAGAGAGAGGGAAGGAGAGAAGACAAGAGGAGAGAGTGAGGGAGTGATGGAGAATAGGAGAGGACTAAGAGGAGACAAAGAAAGAAAGGGAGTAAGGGGAGGAAAGGACAAGAAGAGAGAGAGAGATGGCGATAGAGGAGGAAAGAGGGCGAAAGAGAGAGAAAAAAAGGAGGGGAGAAGAGAGAGAGAGGGAGAGAGGGAAGGAAAGGACAAGAGGAGAGAGAGAGATGGAGAAAGAAGGGGAAAGAGGGTAAGAGAGAGAGAGAAAAAAGGAGGGAGAGGAGGAGAGGAGAGAGGGAGAGAGAGAGAGAGAGCGAGAGAGGAAGGGAGGGAGGAGGGGAGGACAAGAGGAAAGGGGGGAGAGAATGAGAGTGATTAGAGGGGGTGGAGAGAAAGTGAGAGGAGAAAGAGAAAGGGAGAGAGATGAAAAGAGAAGGGGGGAGAAAGAGAGGAATGGAGAGCGAAAAGAGAGATGGGGGAGGTTGGAGCGGATTGAAAGAGAGAGAGAGAAAGAGAGAGAGAAAGAGAGAGGAAGTACCTGCTGAGGCCTAAGAGGAGAGAGAGAAGGAGTGATGCTGAGGGCTGCACTGGAGAGAACAAGAGATGAAATCGTAAGAGGGAGAGGAGAGAGGGAGAGAAGAGACAAGGTGGAAGGGAAGAACAGGGAGAGAAAGATGAAGAGAGAGAGAGAGCGGAGAGAGGGAGAAAAAGGGAGGAACATGCACTACAGAGAAGAACAAAGAGCGGAAAAGAGATAGAACATAAAGAAGGAGAGAGAGGTTCCTGCAGTGACCTCTGACCTGTGCCGTTCCAGTGCTCGTGTTCATGTGGGCGGAGTTTACCTGGGATCTTCTTGGCCCAGCTGATCATGAGCACCAGCTCTTTATCTGCCAGGTTGGTGAGGGACATCATCATGCTGCTCTCAGTGAAGGGCTTCTTCAGCTCCTCCATCAGGTAGATCTGAGGAGGCTCTGCTTCCATGATCCTGGAGATGAACTGCTCAGGTGTGAGTGTGAGGTGTGGGCTGTGGGGGGCGCTGCTGTGGCTGTGGGACGACTGAGGGACAGAAGAGGAGCACAGATTAGACAAGAACATCGTGTAAATGTGTTAGGGATGCTCCTGTGATTCCCAGTGTTGAGCAAGATACTTCAAAACTGTAATGTGTTATTTCTTACTCGTTACTGTCATTTCAAAGTAATTTGTTACATTACAGGTTAGGCATTACTCTACTATATGCATTACTTTTAAGTTACTCTCAGCAAAATAAGTAGAACTATGGAGTTGGCGATCTAAATGTGGCTCAGTTAGCTCCTCACACAATGTGCAGCTTCAGCTCGACCTGTGCTCTGTGTGGATGTAAACAGACACACGTGAGGAACTACTCTCACCTTTTTACTTTTAAAGAACGACTCAAACTGGATTCACAGCACTGTTTTGAGGACTGGATGTCATTATTTGCAGAGGACAGTTTCTGTGGATAATGTGGATGAGATGCTGCAGTTCATATTTACTACTTTACGAGAGGTGAGGAAAAATTATTTTTGCTGTTTCCTGTGTTTGTATGTTGCATCTCTGTGTCACTCCTCTGTCTCTGATGGTCTGTTTTATTGGCTGTTGCACACACATGCGCACACACACACACACACACAAGCGCAGGAGCTTCAAAATTGCAAACAAAGACACAAAGTCAGGTCACACCTCCTGGAACTCGGGGAGAAGCAAAATCAGGCAAATTCTCCTGTATAGTGTATAGGCCTTAAATAAGACATTTTGACATGATTCACAATGACGTTATGTATCTGCAGATCTCATGGTGGTTTTAGTGAATTTGTATAAAGAAAAACAAAAACCCACCACTTCAATTCAGGTTACAATTGCATTGAAACGTGCGTTACTGACATTTGTACCAAGTAAAATATTACCTTTTTTTTTTCTGTAATGCCTTACTTTACTGCATTAGAGGAAAAAACAATGCATTACAGTAATTTGTTGCTTTTGTAACATGTTACTCCCAACACTGCAGATTCTGTTTACGTAGACATACTGTAAAACACTTGAGCCTGTTGCCTCTGTCTCTGTAACTGCTGCTCTCAGACTTAGGGCTGTCGCAATAACTGCAAAACTGAATCATTGCGGTACTAAAAGGGCCACTGTGATCACTGCATGTGATCACGTGACCCAACCCAGAGTCCTGCACGGGTCCACTTTTAGAGACCCACACACGCCCGGATCATTTAACATTCTACCCATTAACTGCCCATGCCCGTGATAACCCGTGATAACCCAGGACGAACCCAGGACGAACCCAGGACTAAGGTGCGCCCGCATAGACCGTCTGGTGACCACAGGAGAAAGGACCAGTGCAGAGCTCCACGCCGCATGGAGTAAGTGCACCCGTCGCCCGATTGCGCATTGCGGACAAGTGCTCCGCATGCTCGGGGCTCTCTCTCTCTCTCTTAAGTCCGTAGGTGCTCGAGCCGGTCCAGGACTCTGACCCGAGGTGCCACAGTGAGAGCTAGAGAGATGCAGCAGCACTTGTTCCAAAGCCACGCTACATACACTATATCCGCACGACAACCAAGGTACATGTGCATCTGTGCAACAAGCACATCATCAGAGAGAGTTTTCAGAGCCACTGGAAATATTATAACTCTGGGGGGTGTGGGGTGGGGGAGGGGGTGTGATATCACTGCATACGGCTCTGTTGAGCTACTATACACACCGCAGGAGAAATTCCCTAACCACAATAACCCTACTCAGACTCGTCATTTTGGTCTTGAAATAACCTGCCCTGCATGATCCTGGGGTTTTTATTTAGTTATTTTGTCCCTAAATCAAGATATGAACTTTAAAGGTGAACTGTGTAATTTTACAGGTGGACGATGCATCACCATGGAGATGCTGTTGCTTTGCCTGGCATTTTTCACAGTATGATATTAAACTTATCTGTCTCTGTGGGCCTGTTTACAGTAGAATACAGATTATCCATTGTAAAAAAAAACAGCTATAATGAAGTCATAAGACAGGTTGAATGTCGTACAGGGGTTATTACCTGGGGGAGGGGGGTGACAGGGGCGAGGGGGGGCTCCAGGTGTAACTGTCTCTGACTCCGACAGGTGAGGCCCACCCGCACCAGGCCCCGCCCCCCCGTCAGGTTACCACGGCGATGACGAGAGCCTCTGTAACTGCAGCGCTCCCTCCTCACACCTGCAGGAAAGAGAACAGCTCCAGAACACGTCCACAGAGATGTTCTCCTGTGTTTACCACAACTCTGCTCACACTCACCACACTTCATCATCCCGACCTCGTAGCACTTTCGCAGCCTGCAGGCCTGACAGCTCTTCCTCCGGTTCTTGTCGATGGTGCACTGGTTTGTGGCTGGGCAGATGTAGTCGTTGTGACCTGGAACAGTCCAATTCAGATTATTTAAAGATGCAAATATATGAAACTTTTCTAATGTGGAACAAAGATAGCATAGAAATGATACTAATGTAATGGTACTGATGGTTTAATGATACTGGTTTAATGCTCAAGCACAAAGATGCCAGTACCAGATTTACATTTCATTTACACAAATTCTTTAATACACTGTAGTTGTTATACAAGGTACAAGAGTTTCGAGCCGGTCTAAGTCTAAGTCCAGTTTATACTCTGTATACTCCTCGTGAGGAAGGCCTTGTCTAAGTCTTGGTCTTAGTCCAGGTCTTAGTCTAAGTCCAGTTCTTGTGTGTACCTTGTAGGGCCCTACCAAGATGGATTTTTTTGATCCGATATGATATTGATACAGGCTTTGGAGCTGCCGATCGTCGATATAAAAGTCGATATTTGTAGTGATGTTAAAATTCACTTTGAATCTTCAACTGGTGATAAAACTTAGATCTCCATTAGATTTTAAGTTGCGTTTGTTTAGGCGACATTTACTGTTATTCTGCCTATTTACAGTCATATTTAAAGACAGTAGGTCGGCCTAATGGCATTTTTGCATGTGCACCGTGGTAATTGATTATATGTGTAAATGCACCACACCTTTATTCACAGCTCATACAGCCACTATAGTCACTTTACAGTGGGCCAGTGTAAGAGAAAACAGGCTGTTTGTGTGTGGCCAAAAGAAAGAACCAAAAGTACCTTCAAAACCAACACATTTGTAACACTCTCCACTCACACAAACACCTCTCACATCACATCTGTCTGTGGGGACGGTCCTCTGTCTCTGGGGACGGTCCTCTGTCTGTGGGGACGGTCCTCTGTCTGCGGGGACGGTCCTCTGTCTGTCTGGGACGGTCTCTGTCTGTCTGTGGGACGGTCTGTGGGACGGTCTGTCTCGGGGATCTGTCTGTCGGGGACGGTCCTGTCTGTCGGGACGGTCCTCTGTCTGGGGACGGTCCTGTCTGTCTGTCGGGGACGGTCCTCTGTCTGGTCCTCTGTCTGTGGGACGGTCCTGTCTGGTCTGTCTGTGGGACGGTCCTCTGTCTGCGGGGACGGTCCTCTGTCTGTGGGACGGTCCTCTGTCTGCGGGGACGGTCATCTGTCTGTGGGACGGTCCTCTGTCTGTCTGTCTGGGGACGGTCATCTGTCTGCGGGGACGGTCATCTGTCTGGGGACGGTCATCTGTCTGTGGGGACGGTCATCTGTCTGTGGGGACGGTCATCTGTCTGTGGGGACGGTCCTTCAGTGTGCTGAAGTTCACTTTTACTTTTAGTCAGTATCATGGATCAGACACAAGAGGAGTTAAAGCAGCACCTCAGTGTTGTGTCCTGGTGTAAACAACAACACGTCAGTCACATGACTCACGTGACATTGGGAGTCACATGACTCACGTGGGGGTGCATTCAGGGGCATTACTGCATTATACACACAGTCAGATTACTCCTCTGGTAAATACTGACAAAGCACCACATAATAGGACTATCTGCCCATATTGGCAAGATTTAGGCTGATAGCTGATATGTCTCCAAGTGTCCATATCGGCCAATAATATCGATCAACTAATGTACTGGTCAGGTCCTAGTACTGTCTCTACTCCTCTTGAAGAAGACCTCGTCTTAGTCTTGGTCTAAGTCTTGGTCTTAGTCCAGGTCCAGTTCTTGTTGTACCTTGTATGCTCCTCTTGAAGAAGGCCTTGCAGCCCTCACAGGACCAGACGCCGTAGTGGTATCCGGAGGCGTAGTCGTGACACACGGCGCAGAAGTGCATGTCCGAGCGTAAGGGGGCGGAGCATGAGCTGACCCCCTCTGGCCCCTCCTCCTCCACATGCTTCAGGGTCGTGACCTTTGACCCACAGCCCAGGAGAGCACTGGAACATCAGAAAAACATCACTAATATAGAAAAGTTTAACCCAAGGCTGCTCAATTATAGCAAAATAGAGCAATTTATAACAAAACTGAAATCATGATCATTTCAAACATCAATAGCAAAGCAGACCACTTTTCAAAAGCTCAAGTTTATCGTTTAAATAATTCAGAAAAAAAAACATAAAAGAGTGAGATAAAGAGCTGATAAAGTTGAGTTTCAGTGAAATTCTCCAAACAATTTTAGTTCATTCACATTTGTGTGAAACTCAAGTAAGACATTTCCACACACATTTTAGCATTTTTATGATGAAGTGTAAATGATGATCTGAATGTTGATATCGAGAGTGAAAAATAAATGCATTATTGACATTTTTTCCATTTTTGTCTGAGTAAAGAGGAGCGTCATGGGGACAGAGTGACATCGCACAAGTCAGAAAGAGAGGGAGAAAGAGAGAGAGAGACAGAGAGATAGAAGACAAGTAAAGGAGTGTGAGGTATTACAGCTGACGGGAGAAGAGAAAAAGAGAGAGAGGAGGGAGTGAAGACAGTTACAGGAGTGTGAGATATTCCAGCTGACAGGAAGAAAGAGAGAGAGGAAGAGAGAGATAAGAGAGAAAGGGACAGAGGGGAGAAAAGAAGAGATAAGAGAGAGGTGCAGTGAGACAAAGAAGAAGAGAGAGATAAGGTGAGAGTAACCGAAGAGAAGGAGAAACACAAAGAAATGAGAGAGATGAAGAGCGAGAGAGTGAAAGAAGAGAGAAAAAGATTAGACAGAAAGTTAAGAGAGAGAGAGACAAAGAGACAAAGAGAGGAGGGGGGGAAGGAGAGAAAGAGAGAGTAAACAGTCCTGTGTCAGACTCTGGACGTGATAATGACTCAGGTAAAGACGTGTCTAAGAAAATGACAAAGCCTCTCGAAGTCTGAGCGGAATAAGTGTCTGCTTTTCATAGTGGAAAATCGTACTCGCCTCTCCACAGATCTGACCCGGAACTTGGACTGGTGGTACTACAGTCATAAAACTATAGGACTAAAATAAAGAAAAGTGAATGAGGACAATAAGGATGTTGGAAATATTCTCAAACATTTTAGTTTTAGGGTGTATGGGAGAAAAAGTCATTCTCTTTTAAGGAAGGTAAAAGCGTTACAGCAATTTTGTTAATAAAAAAAAAAAAAAAGAAAAGTAAGTTCCATGAAGTTGTGACAGTGGAATGTTTTAACTTTTAACTTTAACTTATGTCATCTTAAAGGTTGTATGGAGGATTTTTTTTAGGTTCAAATTGTCATTGAAAGTTACAGAAACCATTACAGAAACACAGTAGCCTTGTAATTATGATGACCAAAAAAAAAAAAAAGAATGAAAATCTATCAACTGTGATCGTAGTGAGTCCAGACAAACATCAGCCAATAGATAATGAGACTATCTCTTTATCTATTGGCTGTTATGTTGTCAATCAAACTCCCTATGTTTCTAGTGTAACTGACTCGCCGGCGCTCGGGGATTATGTGGTTTTTGCAGCGGTTCTTAGAGGCTTTTTCAAACTGTCGCTTCCTCGCAATTCGCACAAAGTTTGTTGCGATGGCGGACGAGAATCCACGACCAGTTCGCCGCAAAAGAAAGTCCGTTTTTGAGGTCGCTGAAAGAAGAAAAGAAGGAGAAAAGGAGCGAAGACAAACTGAGGTGATTCTTGGAGAGTCCTTCCAGCGATGGCGCGAATGAAGCAGACGAAGGGTCTAAAAACTGACGTGTCGGTCACTAAATTACTTCTAGACAGGTCACTTCAACAGTAATTCTGAACGCACATTGGATGTAAACAAGCGTGATTTCTAGAGTAAAGAGGCGGGAGGAGGTGTTTCTACTGATGGAGCTGTGGAGGAGGAAGGTTGTGTCACACAAGCACAACATTTGACAAAGGACTGTCGCTGTGTTTTTCTTCCCTGAAAAAATCCTCTATACAATCTTTAAGGCCCACTTTTATTCTCTGGCTTTTAACACCGCATGAGTTGTGTACTATTGTGTGTCTTGTATTTGTTTTATTTATGTATTTTATTTTATTCATTGTTTTATCATTTTAGCTTTATGCATTTTAACACTTTTTAATTATTGTTTTTACCGTATTTTCCGCACTATTAGGTGCTCTGGATTATAAGCCGCACTGTCATTAAATGGTCTATTTTTGAACTTTTTTCACAAATAAACCGTACTGGACTTTAAAGGAAACCCAACAGCGTGATGGGTGAGTGGTTTTGTTTGTTTGTTTGTTCACGGTGACTCTGGGCTTTGTTCAGTTGTGGCGTGTAGGGAGGGTGTGTCTGGGACCAACGGATTGTCGGCGTGTTCGCAGTGACTCAGTTGTTCAGTTGTGTCTAGAAGTGGCACATTGCACTCACTTTTTCGGTTCGTTCCTCCGTTCCGTTCCTCGTCGGCGTGGAGTGATGAGTGTGTCTGTGGGTGTGTTTCTCTGTGCGGTCGCTGTCTGCTCCGTGTGTGTTTGTGTGTTCTGTGGGTGGTGCGGCTTTGTAGTTTACTGAAGTCATGCTGGGACACCTGAGTGGATTCATGTATAGGGTGCTCTGGATTGTGGGACGCGTGGCCGTTTTTTGATGGGGTTGGAGGCGCATCTTATAGTCCGGAAAATACAGTCTTTTACGTTCTTAATCTGTGCTACATGTAGGATTCAGCAGCGTCGTAGACTCATTTTGGAACAAATGCATCAAAAAAGTATTAAAAATCAGAAAAACTAATATCAAAACTAGATATTCATTCGAGATGGTATCAATACTGAAAAATCCCATTCACAGAACAGAAATGAAGCTTTCCTGAATACTGTATTTTTTCAGGCTAAATGTGCACCGAATTATAAAGCGCATTAAATAGAACAAAAGGACGACACTTGAGACTGGTCCTTAGCCCAGGCGTCCATGATCCATCGGCAGATCGTGGCATAACTCACCCGGGGTTGCCTCCGTGTCTTGGTGAATGTGGATTATGAACGTGAATGTTGGAGTCGATCTTTTAAGTTTTTTTTTTTTTTTATTTCCTATGAGAACGACTCAAATATACATTGAGTAATAATGTGTTTAATGCAGCTTTGACACATTTGTTCACATTTACTGAAGTCGTGCTGGGACACCCGAGTGGATTCATGCATAGGGCGCTGTGGATTGTGGTGCGTGCAGTCGTATTTTGATGGGGTTGGAGGCTTATGAGTGCACCCTATAGTGTAGAAAATACGGTCATTATGATTTACTGCCTTTTATTGTATTAAATTCTCTGTGCAGCACTTTGGAAACTGTCATGTTTATAAAATGTGCTATAGAAATAAAGTGGATTGGATGAGTATGGAACGTACTTGTAAAACCATATCACTACGTACCAAGATAAAAACTGTTCACTTGAAAACTGCTGCCGTCACGAGGATTGGGTATGATTAAGAGGTCGGTGATATGATACACACCTCAATACACAGGCCACGATATGATACATAACTTCATACAGTGAGCTTTTGATTCGTTACAAAATATTTCAAATCGATTCAATACGGTTCAGTAAAAATAAAAGGTTAAATCATGTCTGTGATACTAAAAGTCTTTGTTAAATTGCTTCTTGTGCAAAGTTCATATGAAACACCCCCACTCATTTTACTCATCAAAACAGTGAAAATGTCAAATGTGTCACACAGTTTCCTTCCTCTGAACAAACAAAACAACAAAACTGTAGCTGTAACTAAATAATTTAGTAAAATATACGAAAAAATATGATATATCGATACAGCAGCGCAAGATATCAATACTGTATCAACACATTCAACGATACAATATATCAATATTTAGATATTTTTGTACACTCCTAGTAGGGTTGCTCGATTTTGGTCAATATTCAAATCACGATTATTCAGACGATTATTTTTAAGTAGCATGATGCATTTATTCATCATTTCTCTCTTTCAAAAACAAAAACAAAAATACAAAACACTTTGTTATTGATAATTTACACAAAACTTTCAAATTGAAAATAAATATAGGCTACAAATATGTTTCTCACACTCACACCTACACAACCGATCCAGGCCACAGCCGATGACGTCATCACACGGTGCTGTTTGTTTACCTGTGCACAGCAGAGCAAACTCTTTAGCGGAGAAATTAAATCCAGAGACAGAAATATCTAATAAATAGATATTTCATAATGAGCAAACATGCCATGCTTTGGCTCACCTCGTCCAACCAGACCAAAGTCCCAACTGTGCCGAGCCTGGACACGGTTTGATCGCGGTCACACTAAACAAATGTACCAAAGCTTTAGGGGTGATCCCTGCTTGGGCACAGTTCTGAAGTCCTAGTGTGAGCACACCTTTAATCGTTTCAACTTGATTATATGAGTTTGGAGGTAGTCTGACACACAAATTGAAATCGTGATCAAAATTAAATTAATTGCACAGCCTTAACTCCTAACCATGACATCACAAGGTGGAACAGAGCAGTTTGAGCTTTAGAGATGTAGACAGACAACCGTATTTTCCTGGCTATTAGACCTCCAACCCCATCAACAAATGACCGCGTGCCCCACAATCCAGAGCGCCCCATACACGAATCCACTCAGGTGTCCCAGTACGACTTCAGTAAACTACAAAGCCGCACCACCCGCAGAACACACAAACACACACTGAGCAGACAGCGACCGCACAGCCAAACACACCCACAGACACACTCATCACTCCACGCCGACGAGGTACGGAACGGAGGAACGAACCGAAAAAGTGAGTGCAATGTGCCACTTCTAGACACAACTGAACAACTGAGTCACTGCAAACACGCCGACAATCCGTTGGTCCCAGACACACCCTCCCTACACGCCACAACTGAACAAAGCCCAGAGTCACTGTGAACGAACAAACAAAACCACTCACCCATCACACTGTTGGGTTTCCTTTAAAGTCCAGTGCGGTTTATTTGTGAAAAAAGGTCGAAAATAGACCATTTAATGACAGTGCGCCTTATAATCCAGAGCCCCTAATAGTGCAGAAAATACGGTAATAATAAAGTGTTACTCAAATGTGTGAATGAAACAAACACAACTCCAGGTCTGTTTTTGAGCAGGTAAAAACATTATAACATGACTTAAACCTCACAAGAGTCACTCTGGAGTAATATATGACCTTTATTGAAAACAGCGCCACCCACCTGCTGCTGGGAAACTGCGGTTTGGCTTCGATCCAGGCGTGGTGGGGGGTGGGCTCGTTGTAGAGGAGGGGGGGAGGGCAGTGCAGAGCCAGAGCGGGGACGTTGCCGTGTCCGTGGGGCGACCAGAAGGGGGCGTCAGCGAGCGCGGGCCGGGGGTAGCTGAGCACAGAGGGGCTGTAGAAGGAGAGCGGCGTGGGGGGGTAGTCCTGGGAGCTGTCGGTGTAGGGAGCCGGGATACAAACCGCGTGGTCCAGTCCGGAGGAGGGGTTGTAGACCGGAGCGCCGTGCCCAGGGGAGAGAGTCCGATCCTGGTGTGCTTTACTGGAGTCGGCCTCCTGCAACTGGAGCAGAGGCTGGGGCTCCGGAGCAGAGGGGGACGACATGATGCAGCTGTCCCCACTGCGCAGCATCCAAGGAGGGTGAAGAGGAGGGGACGCTGCCTGCTCCCACGGAGGAGAAGTCTGCAAAGAGAGGAAAGGGTAATGTTAAGATCTGCTTTAGAAGATGAAGATGTAGAGAAGAGGGTCAGAGGAGCAGAGGAGAGGAGAGGAGGTGCAGAGGAGAGGGTCAGAGGAGCAGAGGAGAGGGTCAGAGGAGTCAGAGGAGCAGAGGAGAGGGTCAGAGGAGCAGAGGAGAGGGTCAGAGGAGCAGAGGAGAGGGTCAGAGGAGCAGAAGATGCAGAGGAGGGGGTCAGATGGAGCAGAGGGTCATTAAAAACCAGGAGTTATTGAAACAGCTGCTGTCCCTTTTTTCCCTGAACTTGAAGCTTTTGACAAACAAATGAATTTTAATGGAAAATGCAGCTCAGATGGAGCACGTGCACGAGCCCTCATCATCTCTCCTCATGAGGTTTTCAATATTAGATTTTGTTAAAATGCACTGTGCTACTTTTCTGGTTTCCGCTACCATGGAGATGACACTGCTTTACCTGGAATATTCCTCAGTGTGGCATTAAAGTTTTCTATCTTGCAGTTATTCAATTACAGGTTTAACTATTGCCCAGGATTAACTTAAGACGTGCAGTCTGACTGTGAGCGGACTCCGGACCCGCCTGTCCTCATGGAGATAGATAAGCTTAAAGACACACTGTGGAACATTCACAGCAAGGCAATAAAATCTCCATGGAAACACGCATGTAAGGAACCCTCCATCAGAAAAGTTACATAGTGCACCTTTAATCTTTATAAAATGATGTGTATATATGTCACAGGGTTGAGTGTCGTTACTCTGGTCATGAAGTCAAATAAATGATGTCAATGTAAAACGATGACATCACCAGTACAACAGCACAATAACACTCATGACTCATGAGATTTTTCTATTGGCTCATAAAATGATGAAGCCTTTTTCTCAGAGACATAATAAACTAGTTTAACCACAGAGGTCAAAGGTCAAACTCAGATCATGTTTTTTTTGTTTTGTTCGTTTATTAAATCCAAACAAATTGGATGTTGTATTTCAGATGCTGGAATCAGAAATAAACTCAGGTCTAGTCTTTCCTAATTTGGTGAAGTTTATAATCAGACTTGCTGGTGGGGCACGGACAGAAGATAAACAGATTTCATAGGCTAAATGTTGATAAGCAACCACACTGTAAACAAGATTATGATTTGTTTTTAGTAGATTTTTTTATGGTAAATGGTCACATTTTTATGTAGTGTTTTCCACCTTCAAGACTCAAAGCACTTTACAACAAGGAACCACACACCCATTCACACACACAGACACACACACACACCCATTCACACACCAGTGTACACAGACAGTGGGGAGCGGTGGGTTAAGTCTGTTTTTGATGCAGTGCTGACCTGAGTCGACCCTTCAACAAGTCCAGAGGAAAACACTAGATAGACTTTAGAACTCCACGTGTTCACGTGGGGAGGTGGTGATACGAAGCCTGTGAGGACTCGCAGTATTTTGGCCCTGTCTGTGTCTCTGCAGGATCTGGACTCTGCACATGTGGAGTTTACTACAGGAAGAGCCACAGCTCAGACTCGTCCAAAAAGAACCAGAGATCAGACCAGAAACATCTGAAACATCTGCATGTGAGTGTGAGTGTGTGATCACGGTACCACTCTGAACAGGAGACTGTGGGGGCATCACACCTCATGTTCTGGACCAGAGCTTTTTCTACACGGAAACTGCAGCTCCAACAGTGTCAGGAGGCACTACAGATTCCACTGCTTTGCTTTGGAGCTCATCTGTGCTCTCTAAAAGTGAGCCGTACTGAGCTGTACCAGGCCGTCCGAGGGTCAGAACATCTCACATGAGGAAGTGTTACCTTACAAAGCCGTCTCTCTCTGTGTGTGTTTACACTAGCTTTAGCTTTAGCTTTAGCCTCGCCTCACAGCTCCACAAACCTGGAATTACCAAACGTCTTTTTGTGAAATGCTGAGATCAGCCTTATGATTAAGAGTATCATTCAGCACCGAAAATGTAATTTTTACAAAAACAGAGCTAATCTAATCTCAATATTCAATATGTCAGAAAAATTGTTGGCTATTAAAAAACAAAAACAAAACACAAAGACATGTGTCACATCTGCACCGATGAGCTCTGTCCAGATCCAGGTCCAAAACCAAACAGGGCACAGGGTCACGGGGTCATCGCCCGGGCAACGTGACCCAAAACACTGACTTTTCACCCGTTCAAAGAGACGTCAATAACTGCAAAGGTACAAGAACAATGAGGGGGAAGAACGAGAGAGTGGACTCTGGACCAGACAGAGTCCACAGCAGCTGTGCTGGAATGTTCCACAGTATGGCATTACACTAATCTACTGTATATCCACGGAGACAGGCCAAGTTACAGGTCAGATCTGTAGAAAAGATATTTTGCATTAAGATAAAAACACTTAATGCCAAACAGACAAATGTAATGTCGTACTGTGGCATATTAGATTTTCTTGTTCAGTGGAAAAAGATGAATGGAAATTGTACTGTAAACAAAATAAACAAACTAAAATATCTTTTTCAGAGAGGAGGGTGAGTGCCTCAGTGGGTCAGTTAAGTTTATGTCAGGTGCTCATCACGATCACAGTGGGAAAACATCACTTACAGACATTTAAAAGAACAATCTGAGGCACTCCTACTGCATTAAAACGTCCTTTAATATAAAACAGGACTGGCCTACACATTTGGGCTGCGGGGGTCTTCTTCAGATCATACAACAATGAAATGATGCCAGGTGCTTTTAAACAGAAGGGTCACAGGTCACATGATCTCAAATAAACACAAGACAAATAACAAACATAATGATTTGAGATGGTCTAAAAAACATCTACAATGTAATTAAAAAAACATAATTAACAGTCATATTTGTATTTTTCGGACTATAATTCACACTTTTTTCATGGTTTAGGTGTTTCCTGTGACTTATACTCTGGTGCGACTTAGAGGTTATTTTCATCTTTGGTAGTGTGTGAGTAATATAAACATAAGTAGAGGTTCTCTTTGTTTTGTTGTTTGCGATAAACTTTTCTTTATTGTGTTTTGGCCCATTTTGGCCTCATTTGCAAGCGTCATATAAAAAGGTATAGCATGAATCTGGGCACAGTACCTCTTAAAGGTGCAGTATAGTCAGAGCATCTCAATTTATTATGGCTGCATAACTAATGTATATTATGTTTGTTACTTATGTTTAGAGTTGTTTAATATATCTATGTGTTTTATTATGTATAGTTGTATAGTTAATTAATATAAATTTTTTATGCCTTGTTTTCCACAGAACCACACACTTACACCATTTTCTCCTAATACTGGATACTCAATAAAGCACACTATTCAAGACATCTGGCTGATCCTTCCAAGGGCACCATGCAGCGGGTTAATACAGACAGCACCCCTTAGTATATTTTACAATGTGACTTGTATGTTTTTTTCCTTCTTCATGACAGTTTTTGGCTGGAGCGACTTATACTCCAGAGCAACTTATTGTCAGAAAAATACAGTACTACACATAGATTTCCTCAACATCTACATGACAAAAAAACAAATAGAATGACAGACACGTTTATAAGTTACCAGAGTATAGTAAAAAGGCACGTTTAGATGAGATTAGATAAGATGTACAACACCAGGGCAGGAAATGTATTAGTAAAGCTGCACAGCAAGAAGGAACCTGGTCAGTTATAAAAATACAGAAAAAACAAGGTCTTCAGAGTGTACTGTTACTTGAGCCAATCAACTCAAACTCATGGCCATCGAAGTAATCCCAAAACTGTCAGACGGAGCACAGAGGGAAGCACTGGGTACACACCTTAAAGGAAACAATACAGAGAGCCCATGTCACACTATTCTGATCTATGTTCTAATGTTGTTTCCTCATCACACCTTCACTAGAATCATTTGGATCATAATTTTAGTCTTGGAACTGCCGATCTCTACTGAACAAAAGGTAAAAGGAGCTGTTAATACAACCACTAAACACTACTTCACAAGAGGATGTACCAACACAGACGAGAGAGCAGCAGTGGACCTCAGTCTGCTGTACATCTCCACTTAAAAGCCACGAGCCACTCATTTGAAGACAGTGAGGTACAGATCTTAGCCAGAGAAAATAAATGATTTGAGAGGGGAGTGAAAGAAGCCATTTTTGTTAAGAAAGAGAATCCTTCTCTAAACACAAATGAAGGACTCACACACCATCCATCTTCTATTTACAACTCCATCCTCAAACCTAAATCAAAACAAACAAGAGAACAACAGGTGTATCCAGGTCAGGTCCAGAGGTGTGGAAGCTCCATTATGGCCCTGAATTGTTCTGTTAATTAGACCCCACCCCCTGTACAGGTCAACAGGCCGAACTAACAAACACAAACTGTAAACAAGTGTGTGTGTTAGTTTCAGTGTAGTTAGCTCCTCCTGCAGATATAAGGAAGTGTCCACCAGCGTCGGACCACAACTGAAGAAGCAGCTTGGATGAGCTGCGATACGTTTTTAAACACACTAACTTTTCTCCAGTCGACAAACTGAATTTTCTCCTTACC
>NW_026570971.1:33396354-33431354 GCF_026225935.1 Boleophthalmus pectinirostris | reverse complement strand
TGTACTAAAACATTCTGACAGATTTTTAAGCGCCGTGTACCACAGAAAATCCATTCAGGTCAGTAAACACAACCAGAATTAATACATAATGCCCAAAGGATTATAAGGCGCACTGTTGATTTTTGAGAATATTAAAGGATTTTAAGTGGTTTTAGAATGATGTTGAGCTGGATCAGAACAAGTATAAGAGCACATAGACTAGTACACACCCATGGACCCATAAGGCCATATGGGAAGAGAAAAGAAAATACTATGATTTACTGTATTTTCCGGGCTATAAGGACGCGCTCTTAAGCCTCCAACCCCCATCAAAAAACTGACTGCGCACCCCACAATCCAGAGCGCCCCATACACGAATCCACTCGAGTGTCCCAGCACGACTTCAGTAAACTACAAAGCCACACCACCCGCAGAACACACAAACACACACGGAGCAGACAGCGACCACACAGAGAAACACACCCACAGACACACTCATCACTCCACGCCGACGAGGAACGGAACGGAGGAACAAACTGAAAAAGTGAGTGCAATGTGCCACTTCTAGACACAACTGAACAACTGAGTCACTGCGAACACGCTGACAATCCAGTGGTCCCAGACACACCCTCCCTACACGCCACAACTGAACAAAGCCCAGAGTCACCGTGAACGTGACAAACAAACAAAACCACTCACCCATCACACTGTTGTGCTTCCTTTAAAGTCCGGTGCGGTTTATTTGTGAAAAAAGTTCTAAGATAGACCATTTAATGACAGTGCGTCTTATAATCCAGAGCACCTAATACTGCGGAAAATACGGCAATGAGTTGAAAACTTTAGTATCATGACAACACTTGTACAAAAACAAAATGCAAAAATATGACTTCATTCTGTTACATTTAAAATAACTTTTTAAAGAGTCCAGACAGATTTTTTTTATGTAAGAAGTCCAGAAATGTTTAGATAGATTTGCATTAACTTTGAAATGAAAATGGAAAAGGCACAACCAATGCTGAAATATACACAACAAGATCTCCAGAGACAAAATCGCCAGGATTATGAGTGCGCCCTATGGTGCGGAAAATATGGTATATCCAGTAGATTTTCAGGCCATACCTCACCACAGCAGCCCGACTTTGAGGATTTTTACATCAAAATGAACTCAAAAATCCACAGTTTGTACCTGTACATTTACATTTAGGTCAAAACTGAAACTACACCTGGACTAAATCAGTACCAGAACAGGACTAAACCAAACCGTGCACCAAATCAAGTCACAAAAAAAAACAAGTGTCAGCTTCACAAAGGCTCAAACACACTTCACTTTAAAGACGCACTGTGTAACTTTTCCGTCAAATGCTTTTCTTTACGGATATGTTATTGCTTTGTCGGACCAAGTTACAGGTCAAATCTGTGGAGAGGCGACCCCGCTCAGTCAGAATGTCTGTTTTTTAAGAGCTATAAAACAACCTGTAAATGAACAAATGTAAAGTAGAGCTGTCTAAAGTCATACTGTGGAACATTCAAGGCAGAGCAATGACGTATCCAGACCCCCAACTAGAAAAGTTACACAATGCACCTTTAAGACCTCCTTTAGTCAAATGTTTTAAAGAAAATCATGGATAATAAGTGGTTAAAGTAAATATACTCTTGTTGGAGTAAAGACATGTCCTGCCAATCAACCGGTCGATTAAAAAGGGAGCGGTGTATCTGACCCAAACTGCACTCACAAGTCTACACCTGCAGGGGGAGCTCATGCAAAAACTACTATTTATGCAGAAAAAAATGTACCAGGAAACAATATATTTACACAAAAACTTGTGAATCATGAGTTTTTATAGAGAAACACCAAAAAATACCAAATCTACAGCTCACTCACTCATAAATCCTTCAAATAACTAAAGTCAAACAATATGCATTTTGGTTTTTAAGTTCACATCAATATACACATTACACATCTCATCCTAAAGCTGCACTATGGAACTTTTATGTTTGTCTACATGGAGATGTGACTGCTTTGCCTGGAATGTTCCACAGTACGGCATTAAACATGTCAATCTAGCATCTATCTTCTCATTTAGGTGCTTAAAAGGACAGTTCAGAATTTTGGACAAAGGGCCTCATTTCCTCATGGTCCAGAGTGTTGGAGACGTGTGGAGACACTTTTTGAAATCTTCCATCCAGTCCTTGTATTTGCAGAGGTCACTGGTGTTAGACTAGTGCATGTCAATGGTCATAGTTCTTCTGTCACTAAAAACAGTCTTACCCACTCCACAAAACACCCCAAACAAATCTATTATTACACCAGACTGTCCATGTCAACATCTGTGTCCATAATAAGAATAATTTTAGAAGTAAAACCAACCTTGTATTTGAAGGATTTGTGTCTGAGCAGCAGCAGTGAGTTGTTCTTCCTGATAGAAAGTTTGGCAGCGGCGGACTGATATATGAGAAAATAGTCCCTCAACATGCGACGATTCATGCGATGCAAGGTTAGTTTTATTTCAAACATTATTCCATCAACACAGACGTTGACATGGACAGTGTTTTTAGTGGCAGGATAAACTATGACCATTGACATGCACTAGTCTAGCACCAGTGACCTCTGCAAATACAAGGACTGGATGGAAGATTTCAAAAACTGGATCACTTGGAAATGAGGTCCTATGTCCAAAATTCCAAACTGTCCCTTTAAAAACCATGTATTCTTAATGTGAGCAGGATCGCCTTTTCACGGATCTGACCTGTACCTTGGCAAAGACGTACAAGTTCAATGTTCAACACAAGACAAGACAAGCAGGTGGCACTACAAAGGTTACATAGTGTCACTTTAACTTCATTTGGACATCAGCAAAATCAAATCTTCAAATCAAATTTTTTTTAAAAAAGTGTATTTTTAAAGTAAAAAATAAATGGATTTCACAATTTCAAAGAACAAAATTTGGTCTTATTCAGTGTAAAAGCTGCTAATCCTGGAGTTTACACCTCTGCAAACATGTTCTGAAATGTTTGTGTCAGATGTCCACCCTGGTGTCTCCACAATGGAAAAAAAACATTATCTAGCAAAAGGGTCCAGTCAAGTGGTAATGGAGGGAAACGGGGGCAGATTTTTGACATTCAAATGTCTCTTATTCAGAAACTAGAGGGACTATTGAAATAAGTAAAGTATCAGAATGTAGGAAAGAGTTACACTCCAACAGGGTCAAGTTAAACCTGTGATATTCTTTCAAGTTGTTGACAAAAAAAATTTAAAAACTCATGTCGGTAACGGAGGGAATGAAATATGCAGCACTTTTTGGTCAATAAATCCAAACAGTGATAACTCTTGGTTCTCACTTCCATATCCTTAACAAACTGGTTTGAATATTTGCTTCATATAGTTTTCTACCATATGGTACAAGATTAGGTTGAAAAACCTCTTACTTTTTGACTCATGACATTTTTTATTAAGAAAGTTCATGGTAACGGAGGGAAAAGTAACGGAGGGAAAATTGTGCAAACAAGTAGAAGGTGCAGGATTTTACATCATTTGTCGCTTTTTTTCTTCTGAATACTTTAATATTACTTCAAAATGAAAGGAAACTATTTCTATATCCTATCATTTTAAATTTTTTTTAATCCTGTACCTTCATCAACAGTTCAAAGATGGAATAACACAAGATATGATGAAATACATCCATTTATTGACATGATTTTTGTCTTTGAAATTTGGGAAATAATTTTTGTTCCATGTTTCATACATGGTCTGTTTAAAACATGGAACTTTAGAACCAAAAATGGTACAGAAAAAAGGTCAACAGTTTCATAAACTAGAGTACATATGTATCTGTTCAATACATTTTTATATCAGATGCATTAACTTGAATTTTTGGCCTTGCTCTGCTTGACTGGGCCCATAATTAAAATGACTTAAATTAAGAGCATCTGACTTTATTTCAGTCGATTCAACCTGTCAAGTAAAATGATCTACCAATGGAGTAAGTGTTTTTTATTTTGTTTCTTATTTTAAGTGCAAAAAGTTGTTTTTCAAGTGTAGAAAAATGTATTTTCATAATTTACGTACAAAAAATCTTGTTCCACTGGCAGATCATTTTACTTGTCAACTGAAATTTACTCAAATCATGATAAAACTTTCTTAGTTCAAGTCGTCTTAACTTGGCTGGATTTAGTTTTTTGTTTTTTTTTTGGAGTGCATGGGGTCTGATTCTGTGCAGAAGCGGAATACTCTAAGTTTAGACGTCTGCAAACTGAAATACTGGGATACTTGGATCATTTAAGAGCCCAGATTTGAGTTTTGTGTGATCATACTGCACCTGGACTGACATCGGTCTAAAAACAAAACTAAATCGTGTTAAATATTTTATAAATCGTAAATGTAAATGTTGGAGTATTTTGCACAAATGCAGAGAGAGAGAGTGTCATACTCACAGATCGGCAGAGCTGTGGCGGCTGTGACGGTTTGATCGGTGGTGGTGGTGGTTGCGGTGGTGAGTGTGTGAGCTTTGGTCTGCTGCAGATGGCACACATCCACATCAATCACACAAACAGCGGGCAAAGGGCAGCGGGCACCGGGCACTGCCAACCGACTCTACTCTGAGCATTGTTAACCATTCACTGTACACACTGCACATGGAGAGAGGGAGGAGAGGAGGACAGGAAGAGAGAAAGAGAGAGAGGTGAGGAGAGGAGAGGACACAGAGAGAAAGAGAGAGAAAGAGAGAGATGCAAGAGAAGAAGAAGAGAGGGAGGAGGAGAGATGAGGAGGGGAAAGGAGGAGAGGAGAGAAAGAGGACAGGTGAGGAGAGGAGAGGGAGGAGAAGAAAGGACACACACACAGAGAGGGAGACTAGAGGTAAGGAGTCGAGAGGAGAGGGAGGAGAGAAAGAGGAGAAGTAAGGAGGGAAGAAGGAGGAGAGGAGAGAGAACACAGAGAGAAAGAGGAGAGGGAGGAGAGAGGATAGAGGGAGAGAGGGGAGATGCAAGGAGAGGAGAAAGGAGGGTGGAGAGGAGGAGAGAAAGGGGAGAGATAAGGACAGGAGAGGAGAGAAAAAGGAAAGATAAGAAGGGGGAGGAAGAGAGGAAAGGGGGGAGGGGAGAGGAGAAAAAAGAGAGATGAAGGGGAAAGGAGGAGAGAGGAGGGTGGACAGGAGAAGAGGAGAGAAAGAGGAGAAAGGAAAGGGAGGAGGAGGAGGAGAAGAGAGGGTGGAGGGATATGTATTGGTTAAGGGGGTGGAGAGGAAGAGGGAAGGGGAGGAGAGAGAGGAGAGAGAAGAGGATAGAAGAGGAGAGGGGGAAGTAATCCCCTGGAGGAGGAGTGAGCTGAAGATTAGGTATTTTTTTGATATTTCTCTGTTAAAGTCAGATTAAACTCATGATTCAGTCATTCATGAATCGGTCTTTAAATACACTGTATCCTGGTACCCTCTGAGTGCACTTTAGGTCAGACACACAGAGATAGGAGTTTTGAGAGCTTTTGCCACGCCCTCTTTTTAATCGACCAATCAAACAACAGCACAGGCCTAGATCATGTACCCTATTTTTAGGAGTATAAGTTGCACCAGCAAACAATGCATTATGAAGAAGAAAAAAAACATATATAAGTTGCACTGGACTATAAGACGTATTTTTGGGGAAAATGTATTTGATAAAATCAGAGACCAGGAACAGACATTTCTTGTGTAAAGTCAAGTTCTAGTAACAACAACAGAAGAGAGAAGAACAGACTGTTAACGTCACATATGAACAGTTCTTCAGATAAACTATAACATAAACAACAGAACAAGTTTACCAAACTGTCCATCTCACTCCAAATCACTAAATCCACAGTGTCATGAGCAACTCCACCAACTCTGGATAAATTTCACTTTTAGCCCACAATGAGCTTTTTTTTTTTCCTGCTTGTTTCTATGGAGATGTCATTGTCATGTCTGGAATATTCCACAGTGTGACTTTAAACAGCTCTACTTTACATTTATTCAATTACATTTGGTTTCATGGCTCAAAAATACACAGAACAGAGGTCATCAAATTAAGGCCTGTGGGCCAACTCTGGTCTTACACACCCCTCTGCCCGCACCACTTGAACTGACCCTATGATGCAGTCCTCAAAAGTGTCATGACCTTTTTTTTTTTTTTTTTTTTTTTTTTTTTAATTACTTTTTGGCAAATAGTAAAATGTCTGCCTCTTGTATTTTATTGATTTTTTCAATTAAAAAATAATATTTTTATGAAGTATTTATATTTATATTTAAATTGTTAGATCACATATTTACATTTGCCGCTGAATTTTCATCACCTGACAAACTCAAGATCAAACAGTGACAGTCAATGATCACACAGAGTACTGTACTGCAGAGTACTGTACTGCAGAGTACTGTACTGCAGAGTACTGTACTGCAGAGTACTGTACTGCAGAGTGCTGTACTGCAGAGTACTGTACTGCAGAGTACTGTACTGCAGAGTGCTGTACTGCAGAGTACTGTACTGCAGAGTACTGTACTGCAGAGTGCTGTACTGCAGAGTGCTGTACTGCAGAGTACTGTACTGCAGAGTACTACACTGCAGAGTGCTGTACTGCAGAGTACTATACTGCAGAGTGCTGTACTGCAGAGTACTATACTGCAGAGTGCTGTACTGCAGAGTACTGTACTGCAGAGTGCTGTACTGCAGAGTACTGTACTGCAGAGTACTGTACTGCAGAGTACTGTACTGCAGAGTACTGTACTGCAGAGTGCTGTACTGCAGAGTGCTGTACTGCAGAGTACAGTAGTAGAGTGTACGGTTTATCATCTATTTTAAATATTACAAGTGTATTTGTGATTTTTGAAACCAAGGTTCAGAAACCAAGAACATTCACGTTTGAGAGAAGAGTGAAATCTCAACTCATAAACTAAAAGAAGAATCCCATGTGTTTCAGAACATGTTTGTAGACGTCTGAAGTACAGGGTGAGCAGCTCTGACTCACAATAAAACCCATGGAGACTCAGGGACATTGTGTGATATAAAGAATTAAGCCCCAGAACATGAATCCTTCATATTTATGTTTGAGAGAATTTAAGATCTAAAAAATACAAGACTGTGATTCATTGAGGTAATAAAATAATGTGTTTTACAATTTTTGCTGAAATGTCAGGGTCTTGCTGAGACCACTGCTAAAAACATGCAGGTGATGTGTCCTCTACAGAAATGTTACACACTGCTGCTTTAAGAGAAACAAAGTAATAAAAGAAAGATAACAACAATATTTAGGGGGAGGGGAAATGTTTATTTCTTTTTTTTAATCATTAGACTTGTTGCGTTGTGTCTCTGTGAGTCGGTGTGATCCTCGTTTGGTTCGTGGGAGAAAAGGAGTCGCAGGTTTCATCTGAACAGTTTTTGAAATGGAAACACTTCAACTTCCATTCAGCGTTTTTGACTCTTAAAATGAGCTCTGGATGGAAGTGAAACATCTCAATTTCAAAAGTGTCCAGTGACCTTTGACCCCTCTCTACCACACGAGTGACTCTTAAAGGACACAGGGGGCGCTGTCTAACAGACCCTCTTCTTGGGCTTGTCCCACTGTGGAAAGAGCCGAGCCAGAACAGTTCTGGGCCGGTTCCTGAAGGCGCTGAAACAAAAGTTCAGATGTTTCATGGCGTCCTTCTGGAAGTCTGTGGGATCCGGTCCCAGAGCCATGACCAGGAGCTTGGAGGCAGAGCCGTATTCATGGATCAGGTCTCTGGCTGCGGCTTTGCCCAGCTTCTTGATGTTCCTGGGTTTGATGTGAACTTCAGCTGGGACGTTGAACTGGTCCTGGACTCTGACCTTCTCCAGAGTCTGCACTACCTCATCGTGGTGGGACTTCATTTGGGAGGGCAGCTTTTGCAGCAGTTTTTTCACCAGAGCATGGATCACTAGGCTTTCCACTGAGCCCAGGGTCTGTGAGGCCTGAGGAGCTGCAGGGGGCTCTGGAATTGAGGCTGGGCTTTCTATCTCTCTCTAGCTTCTCACACTCTTCTTGTATGGTTATGTTCTCTGCCGTGTGAAGTTGCACCTCCTCTGGGTTTGCCTCCTCTGCAGTTTGGAGGTGATTTTGGACTTCCATTAGTGCCTCTGTGTTCTCAGGGGTTTGGTCTTCTTGTATGTGTGGCTCAGTTGGACTGAGGTCTTCCTCTGAGCTGATGTCCAGCTGCTCTGGAGTCTGGTCATTTTCAGGAGATTCCTCATCAGTTGAACTTTTGTCAAACATACAGAGGAGCTCTTCCTCCTCAGGACTTTGTTGTGTCAGTCCAGTTTCTCCTGTCGCTGGGCTCTCTACATAGTCTGGAGTCTCTAATATCTCTGTCTCCTCTTCGTCCTGGGTCTCAGTGGTGGTCTGAGGAATGTGACTCTCCTCTTGGTTCTCCTGGTCTGGAGTTTCCTGTGAGGCCTCTGGACTCACAGTCACATTTGAAAGAGTCTCAAAGCGTTCTCCTGACGTCTGTGTCTCTGAGCATTCTCCCCCCACTGGAGCTGTTTGGTGGGACTGGCCCTCTGAATGTTCCTCTGAAGTGAATTCCTCAGGTTTCTCCAGGGGCAGGTCCTTGTCTGGGACTTTAAAGCCCATCAAGAGGAGCAGTGAAGTGGACGCGTTCCTCTTGGCCTCCTTCTTTGTGCGTCCGGAGCCAGAGGTGGTGAACTGATCCAGGGTTACCTCCACAGTGAACACCCAGCTGCCCTCCACCAGCTCCCCGCTCACCAGGCGGTACTCAGCGACCTTCTGTCTGCGAATCATCTGCAGCTCAGACAGGCGCGTGGTGGGATCCTTCTCCAGACGGAAGTCTGGAGTGATGTGAGCAGGTGGAGCTGTGATCTGCTTCTCCAGAGCATTCTCTGGTTGAGGAGCAGGTTCTCCTGTGATCTGAGGAGCAGGTTCTCCTGTGGTCTGAGGGGCAGGTTCTCCTGTGGTCTGAGGGGCAGGTTCTCCTGTGGTCTGAGGAGCAGGTTCTCCTGTGGTCTGAGAAGGAGGTTCTGCTGTGGTCTGAGAAGGAGGTTCTGCTGTGGTCTGAGGAGCAGGTGCGATCAGCTCCTCCTCTGGGACTGTGTATCCCATCATCTGTAGCAGAGTTGCAGCCGCTCTCCTCCTGGCCTCCTTCTTGGAGCCCCCTTTGCCCACCGCAGTGTGCTGGTCCACAGACACCTCTATGGAGAAGGTCCAGTGGGTGTGGGTCACCGCGCCCTCCAGCAGGCGGTACTGGGCGGCGCGGTGTTTGCGGGCCATGAGCAGCTCGGACAGGCGAGTGCAGGGGTCTTTGTTCAGACCAAAGTCTGGATGGCAGTGGGGCGGGAGGTGGGCGTAGCTGTTGGTGTAGCTGTAGCCATAAGCGCCACTGTGGTTCCTCTGATACGTCTCCACTATGTTTGTCACCATGACACAGGCCCTGGTCTTCACCTCTCTCTTGTTGGGACCTTGCGTTTCTGCCCAGAAGGGCCCGACCGAAGCTCGGACGGTGAAGACGGGGCGGGGGTGAGGCGCCGTGGTGGACTCGGTGAATTTGACGGGCAAACCCAGGCCCTGTGCCAGGCTGTACAGACGTTTGAAGGGGGGCATGGAGCCGTTGGTCGACATGAGGGAGATGTGAGCGGACATGGCGGTCGACAGAGTAAAGTGTTTGCTGAAGTGTCTCGTTCTGAGATGTGTCTTCTGCAGAAGTTTGGTTCGAAGTGAAGAAATCTGAGCTGATCTCCCACTTACATAAGATGAACTGTGATGTCACAAAGTCCAGTGATGTTCCACAGAATCTCCATGGAGACGGCAGATCTCCATGCAGACGGCAGATCTCCATGGAGACGGCAGATCTCCATGCAGACGGCAGATCTCCATGGAGATCCATGCAACATGCAACGTTCCAGAATGCAACTTTGGAATAAAATACATTTACTGATACATTTTACAGTACATCAAAACAAATATTTATATCTAAAATGAAAAATATACAAAATTTCAAGAAGTCTTCCAAAACATTGACTTTACAGGTTTCTGGCTGTGCTAAAGATGTGAACTTTGAGTCTGTGTTTTTAGATCAGCATGATGGCGGTTTTGTTTTTAAAGCTCATATATATGACTCCATTTTCTGACAGACCTGAGCTTGAGTTTTCTTTCATTTCACACACTTTTAAAACAGAAACCCTGCACATTTAGGCTGAGTTCTTCACTCAGTAGAAAAGACTGTGTTGTCATGCCATGTCGTAATATAAGTAGTGCTCCACTGTGTTTTTAAACTCTGCTGCTTTTAAACTAAAGTGCTCAGAAAGTACTTGTATTCTTACTGTGAGCAGGGTCGCAATTTTTTACACTCAGTGATAAGATACAATACAACTAACAACTACAATAACTAATAAAAATGTAAAGTGTGGGGAGAGACTTCGGATTTAGCAACACTTGGTCATACTGCAGGACAGACCATGTATTTCTGTCTACAGTTGTCCCTCGTATATCACGGGTGTTATGTTTTAAAACTAACCTGTGATAGGCGAAATCCACAAAGTAGTCAACTTATTTAACAATGATTCTATCTGTTTTAAGTCTGTAAAACCCCTCAGCACACACCTCATACACTTTTCTCAAATGGGACAGTTACAATCCTTTTTACATCCTTCTTAAAACTTATAGCTGCTGTCGTCCTTTTGTTATTTTCCTCCTTATGAATGAACCAAAGATTAATTTATTCTGTAATGGAGCCCTACAGCGCAGAGTCCTGTACGGGTCCATTTTTGGAGACACACATCCGCGCAGTACAACACCACACCTGCCCGTTAACCCCGAGATTATATCAAACTTTTGAGCTGCCTACGCCACGGACTGAACCAAGACCAAACCAGGACTAACCTAGAACTGATTCCAGGACTGAAGAGGAGGACTAAACCAGGATTGAACTAGGACTAAAATTGGACTAAAACAGGACTAAACCAGAACTGAAACAGGACTCACTGTCGGCACGGGCTCAGAGGTGACCGCAGCAGAAGGGACCGGCTCAGCTCGGCGGCACTTCACGGGGGTAAGCACGGCCTTTGCCCGATTGTGCTTTGCGGACACTCTACTTCTGTGTTCTCTCTCTTAAGTCCAAGATTGGTCCTGGGTTAGTCCTGGTTTAGTCCTGACCTGCCCGTGTTTAATCACTATCCACCCGCATACCCACCCGTAAAATTCCAGAAAGTTAAAACCCGCCTGTTTCAGCAACTATTTGCCGGTGCAGGACTCTTCCACAGCCGTGTAACTTCTCCCTTCCTTCAGTGTGTCCAGAAGTCCAAGTTTTTGTGTGATGGTTTGCATCTTCCTCTGCCTTTTGGGTGCGACTACAGGAGCCTTTGTCTGTGCAGAACGTTTCGTCGACATTGTGGGTTTTGTCGGGGAGAAAAGTTGCAAATATACAGCACTTCAGAATCACACTGATACAGATCCAACATTTATGTAAATCTGGCAGCTGAACACATTCTGTTCTGTACATGAGACACAGCACGGAGGAGACTGATTGACAGTGGTCTACAGTCTCTTAGCCAATCAGGACGCAGAGGGAGGGACACAATGCACATTCATAGACTGTAAAAAAAAGGCAAGCAAAACTGCACAAAAAAAATCTGCGAGAAAACAGCGAGACCGCGAAAGGTGAACCGCGATATAGAGAGGGACGACAGTAAATATAATCCTGAATAACAGAATGCAGCATATTATCATTAGAACTAAAGGTTTTCAAACTGATTGGTTAATAGGGACAAGATCTTGCGAGACAAAAAGATTGTGACACATATACTGAAAATTATCTAGTGAGATTTTTTTATACAAGTTTTTACATGTGGATTGATACAAAAATGGACTTAAGTACTGGTGAGTTATATTTTTGACAAGCTGTCCTCCCAAAAAGCACTGCTGCTACTGTGTGGATCAGGCGGATTTTTTCTGTCCGAACCTGGAGGTCGGATTTCTATGCTCTAACTCATGGGTCATCAAACTCAGGCCCGTGGGCTAACTCCGGCCCTCCAGCCCTCTGCCCCCACCACTTGAACTGGCCCGATGAGGCAATCCTCAAAAGTGTCATGACCTATTTTTTTAAATAACTTTTCAATTAAAAAATGATATTTATATGAAGTATTTATATTTATATTTAAATTATTATATCACGTATTTACATTTGCTGCAGAAATTTCATCACCTGACAAACTCGAGATCAAACAGTAACTGCAGTCAACAGTACTGTACACTGTACTGCAGAGTGCTGTACTGCAGAGTACTGTACTGCAGAGTACTGCAGAGTACTGTACTGCAGAGTACTGTACTGCAGAGTACTGCAGAGTACTGTACTGCAGAGTGCTGTACTGCAGAGTGCTGTACTGCAGAGTACAGTAGTAGAGTGTACGGTTTATCATCTATTTTAAATATTACAAGTGTATTTGTGATTTTTGAAACCAAGGTTCAGAAACCAAGAACATTCACGTTTGAGAGAAGAGTGAAATCTCAACTCATAAACTAAAAGAAGAATCCCATGTGTTTCAGAACATGTTTGTAGACGTCTGAAGTACAGGGTGAGCAGCTCTGACTCACAATAAAACCCATGGAGACTCAGGGACATTGTGTGATATAAAGAATTAAGCCCCAGAACATGAATCCTTCATATTTATGTTTGAGAGAATTTAAATCTAAAAAATACAAGACTGTGATTCATTGAGGTAATAAAATAATGTGTTTTACAATTTTTGCTGAAATGTCAGGGTCTTGCTGAGACCACTGCTAAAAACATGCAGGTGATGTGTCCTCTACAGAAATGTTACACACTGCTGCTTTAAGAGAGAAAAAGACATAAAAGAAAGATAACAACAATATTTAGGGGGAGAGTAAATGTTTTTTTGGTTTTTTTTAATCATTAGACTTGTTGCGTTGTGTCTCTGTGAGTCGGTGTGATCCTCGTTTGGTTCGTGGGAGAAAAGGAGTCGCAGGTTTCATCTGAACAGTTTTTGAAATGGAAACACTTCAACTTCCATTCAGCGTTTTGACTCTTAAAATGAGCTCTGGATGGAAGTGAAACATCTCAATTTCAAAAGTGTCCAGTGACCTTTGACCCCTCTCTACCACACGAGTGACTCTTAAAGGACACAGGGGGCGCTGTCTAACAGACCCTCTTCTTGGGCTTGTCCCACTGTGGAAAGAGCCGAGCCAGAACAGTTCTGGGCCGGTTCCTGTAGGCGCTGAAACAAAAGTTCAGATGTTTCATGGCGTCCTTCTGGAAGTCTGTGGGATCCGGTCCCAGAGCCATGACCAGGAGCTTGGAGGCAGAGCCGTATTCATGGATCAGATCTCTGGCTGCGGCTTTGCCCAGCTTCTTGATGTTCCTGGGTTTGATGTGAACTTCAGCTGGGACGTTGAACTGGTCCTGGACTCTGACCTTCTCCAGAGTCTGCACTACCTCATCGTGGTGGGACTTCATTTGGGAGGGCAGCTTTTGCAGCAGTTTTTTCACCAGAGCATGGATCACTAGGCTTTCCACTGAGCCCAGGGTCTGTGAGGCCTGAGGAGCTGCAGGGGGCTCTGGAATTGAGGCTGGGCTTTCTATCTCTAGCTTCTCACACTCTTCTTGTATGGTTATGTTCTCTGCCGTGTGAAGTTGCACCTCCTCTGGGTTTGCCTCCTCTGCAGTTTGGAGGTGATTTTGGACTTCCATTAGTGCCTCTGTGTTCTCAGGGGTTTGGTCTTCTTGTATGTGTGGCTCAGTTGGACTGAGGTCTTCCTCTGAGCTGATGTCCAGCTGCTCTGGAGTCTGGTCATTTTCAGGAGATTCCTCATCAGTTGAACTTTTGTCAAACATACAGAGGAGCTCTTCCTCCTCAGGACTTTGTTGTGTCAGTCCAGTTTCTCCTGTCGCTGGGCTCTCTACATAGTCTGGAGTCTCTAATATCTCTGTCTCTCTCTTCGTCCTGGGTCTCAGTGGTGGTCTGAGGAATGTGACTCTCCTCTTGGTTCTCCTGGTCTGGAGTTTCCTGTGAGGCCTCTGGACTCACAGTCACATTTGAAAGAGTCTCAAAGCGTTCTCCTGACGTCTGTGTCTCTGAGCATTCTCCCCCACTGGAGCTGTTTGGTGGGACTGGCCCTCTGAATGTTCCTCTGAAGTGAATTCCTCAGGTTTCTCCAGGGGCAGGTCCTTGTCTGGGACTTTAAAGCCCATCAAGAGGAGCAGTGAAGTGGACGCGTTCCTCTTGGCCTCCTTCTTTGTGCGTCCGGAGCCAGAGGTGGTGAACTGATCCAGGGTTACCTCCACAGTGAACACCCATCTGCCCTCCACCAGCTCCCCGCTCACCAGGCGGTACTCAGCGACCTTCTGTCTGCGAATCATCTGCAGCTCAGACAGGCGCGTGGTGGGATCCTTCTCCAGACGGAAGTCTGGAGTGATGTGAGCAGGTGGAGCTGTGATCTGCTTCTCCTGAGGAGCAGGTTCTCCTGTGTCTGAGGAGCAGGTTCTCCTGTGGTCTGATCTGAGGAGCAGGTTCTCCTGTGGTCTGAGGGCAGGTTTCCTCAGGTCTGTGGTCTGAGAAGGAGGTTCTGCTGTGGTCTGAGGAGCAGGTGCGATCAGCTCCTCCTCTGGGACTGTGTATCCCATCATCTGTAGCAGAGTTGCAGCCGCTCTCCTCCTGGCCTCCTTCTTGGAGCCCCCTTTGCCCACCGCAGTGTGCTGGTCCACAGACACCTCTATGGAGAAGGTCCAGTGGGTGTGGGTCACCGCGCCCTCCAGCAGCAGGCGGTACTGGGCGGGCGGGTGTTTGCGGGCCATGAGCAGCTCGGACAGGCGAGTGCAGGGGTCTTTGTTCAGACCAAAGTCTGGATGGCAGTGGGGCGGGAGGTGGGCGTAGCTGTTGGTGTAGCTGTAGCCATAAGCGCCACTGTGGTTCCTCTGATACGTCTCCACTATGTTTGTCACCATGACACAGGCCCTGGTCTTCACCTCTCTCTTGTTGGGACCTTGCGTTTCTGCCCAGAAGGGCCCGACGAAGCTCGGACGGTGAAGACGGGGCGGGGGTGAGGCGCCGTGGTGGACTCGGTGAATTTGACGGGCAAACCCAGGCCCTGTGCCAGGCTGTACAGACGTTTGAAGGGGGGCATGGAGCCGTTGGTCGACATGAGGGAGATGTGAGCGGACATGGCGGTCGACAGAGTAAAGTGTTTGCTGAAGTGTCTCGTTCTGAGATGTGTCTTCTGCAGAAGTTTGGTTCGAAGTGAAGAAATCTGAGCTGATCTCCAACTTACATAAGATGAACTGTGATGTCACAAAGTCCAGTGATGTTCCACAGAATCTCCATGGAGACGGCAGATCTCCATGCAGACGGCAGATCTCCATGGAGACGGCAGATCTCCATGCAGACGGCAGATCTCCATGGAGATCCATGCAACATGCAACGTTCCAGAATGCAACTTTGGAATAAAATACATTTACTGATACATTTTACAGTACATCAAAACAAATATTTATATCTAAAATGAAAAATATACAAAATTTCAAGAAGTCTTCCAAAACATTGACTTTACAGGTTTCTGGCTGTGCTAAAGATGTGAACTTTGAGTCTGTGTTTTTAGATCAGCATGATGGCGGTTTTGTTTTTAAAGCTCATATATATGACTCCATTTTCTGACAGACCTGAGCTTGAGTTTTCTTTCATTTCACACACTTTTAAAACAGAAACCCTGCACATTTAGGCTGANTTAAGAAAGAGAATCCTTCTCTAAACACAAATGAAGGACTCAGACACCATCCATCTTCTATTTACAACTCCATCCTCAAACCTAAATCAAAACAAACAAGAGAACAACAGGTGTATCCAGGTCAGGTCCAGAGGTGTGGAAGCTCCATTATGGCCCTGAATTGTTCTGTTAATTAGACCCCACCCCCTGTACAGGTCAACAGGCCGAACTAACAAACACAAACTGTAAACAAGTGTGTGTGTTAGTTTCAGAGTAGTTAGTTCCTCCTGCAGATATAAGGAATTGTCCACCAGCGTCTGACCACAACTGAAGAAGCAGCTTGGATGAGCTGCGAAACATCTTTAGCCAAACTAACTTTATCCAGTCGACAAACTGAATTTTCTCCTCACCACAGAATTAGAAATCCATGGGTATTTTGGAAATCTGTGCATATTTTGGAAATCCAAGCATATTTGTCTGCAGTTGCGCATAAAATAAATATTCGTAAATTTATAAAATTTTATGGGCAACTACAGCCAAATATGCAGAGATTTCCAAAATACACATGGATTTCTATTCTATGCGCACAAAATATTTCTGAAAGCTTTCTACTCTATATTTTTGTTTCAGATTCCAGTTCTTGTTTGTGCTCTGACTTTCTGGTTGCAGTTTTGGCACAAGCGTGACAGGTGAGTGGGATTTTCATGGCTGCGTTCCCATTGGCTCTTTTATGTTTGACAGACAGCTGAGCTTGGAGCTCGTGATGCTGTTGTGGATGTTTTCTGTTGTAGTTTTGGTGCTCAGAGATTTTCTAATATTCAACATTCTCTGGTGGACGCTTCTTCTGGAACAAAATTATTCTACACAGTGTTAGTACTGCACAAACGTGTCTGTGTTGTAGTCGCCAAAACTTCAGCAGGAAACATCCACAACAACTTCAGGAGCTCCAAGTTCAGCTGTCCGTCAAACATAAATGACCCAATGGGAATGAACCCATGAAAATCCCGCCCACCTGTCACATTTGTGCCAAAACTGCAACCAGAAAGTCAGAGAGCACAAACAAGAAGACTGCACCAGAACCAAAGATAAACAACATCAAACAAAACAGAGAAAGACGTGGAGGCAAAGAGGCAAAGACAGATATTTTACACAGTTACACAAATCATTTGATTGCAATCTTATATTATCTTATATAATCTTGTCTTGTTTTATCTAATCTAATCTTTGTGGCAAAACTGCAACCAAAAAGTCCAGGAGCACAAACGAGCAGACTGGAGTCAGAACCAAAGAAAACAGCATCATACAAAACAAAGAATGTGGAACAAAAAAAAAGTTTCCAAAGAGGCAAAGACAAATATTTTACACAAATCATCTGATTGCAAATGTATTTATTTATTTTATTGTACTTTTTTTGTTTGATTCTTTTTATTTGGTATTTTGATGTATACTTTTTTGCTTGATGTTTTAAAAGTGTTATTTGAACTATTTGACTCCAAATTAATTCAATTCAAATTCAAGTCTATGATTTTGACTTTGTGTTAAAGCTGCACTGCACAAATGTTCTGGTGGAAGGTCTGTTATGCTTGTCTCCATGGAGATGTTTTTGTATTGCCTGGAATGTTCCACAGTATGACATTAAAGGTTGTATAGAGGATTTTTTAAGGGAAGTGAAATACAGCGACAGTCCTTTTTCAAATGTTGTTCATGCCTGACACCACCTCCCTCCTCCACAGCTCCTCAGTAGAAACACCTCCTCCCGCCTCTTTACTCTCGAAATCACACTTGTTTACATCCAGTGCGCGTTCAGAATTACTGTTGAAGTGACCTAGAAATATTTTAGTGACCGAACGCGTCAGTTTTTAAACCCTTTGTCTGCTTCATTCACGCCATCGCTGGAAGGACTCTCCAAGAATCACCTCAGTTTGTCTTCGCTCCATTTCTCCTTCTCTTCTTCTTTCAGTGACCTCAAAAAACGGACTTTCTTTTGCGGTGAACTGGTCGTGGATTCTCGTCCGCCGTCGCAACAAACTTTGTGCAAATTGTGAGGAAGCTACAGTTTGAAAAAGCCTCTAAGAACCACTGCAAAAACCACATAATCCCCACACGCTGCCAGGCAGTTACTAGAAACATAGGGAGTTTGATTGACAACCTAACAGCCAATAGAAAATGAGGCAGCCTTGTTATCTATTGGCTGATGTTTATCTGGCGTCACTACGTCCACAGTTGATAGATTTTCATTCTTTTTTTTTTTTGGTCATCATAATTACAAGGCTGCTGCATCTCTAATGGTATATGAAACTTTCATTGGCAATTTGAAACAAAAAAAAAATCCTCCACACAAACTTAAACACATTTTTCTATCATTTATTCATCACAGGTGTTTCTATTGCTCAGAAATACAATAGATTTGTCTGTGAATAGAGCGACTCTCCACAGATCTGACTTGTAGTACAGTGTTGTAACTGCTTGTCTCCCTCGTGACAGAGACAAAGCAACAACATTTCCATGGAGACACTAGAAATGTTACGTTGTGCACCTTTAACTTGAAATTATACCTCAGATGTTCCACCCTGACAGTTACTCTTGAAGTTACTCTTACTCGAGTACCCTGACAGAGTATTGTAGTCTTTGTTGGTCAGGTCTTTGTAGTCGTGCTTGTGTAATATTAGAACCCCCCCCCCCCCCCCCCGTCACATAACTGCCCCCGTCCAGAACAATTGCCCCAACATCACAGCTATGCTAATCCACGCTAACTCCTCTGGTACCATTAGCATAGCTCACAGTCCACATGCCACACACAACTATGTGACTTTAGACGCACAATAGAACACAACTATGTGACTTCAGACGCACAATAGAACACAACTATGTGACTTTAGACGCACAATAGAACACAACTATGATCAAGACGCACAATAGAACACAACTATGACTTTAGACGCACAATAGAACACAACTATGTGACTTTAGACGCACAATAGAACACAACTATGTGACTTTAGACGCACAATAGAACACAACTATGTGACTTTAGACGCACAATAGAACACAACTATGTGACTTCAGACGCACAATAGAACACACTATGTGACTTTAGACGCCACAATAGAACAACTATGTGACTTTAGACGCACAATAGAACACACACAACTTTAGACGCACAATAGAAACAACTATGTGACTTCAGACGCACAATTAGAACACAACTATGTGACTTTAGACGCACACAATAGAAACACAACTATGTGACTTCAGACGCACAATAGAACACACTATGTGACTTTAGACGCACAATAGAACAACAACTATGTGACTTTCAGACGCACAATAGAACACAACTATGTGACTTTAGACGCACAATAGAACACAACTATGTGACTTCAGACGCACAATAGAACACAACTATGTGACTTCAGACGCACAATAGAACACAACTATGTGACTTTAGACGCACAATAGAACACAACTATGTGACTTTCAGACGCACAATAGAACACAACTATGTGACTTTAGACGCACAATAGAACACAACTATGTGACTTTAGACGCACAATAGAACACAACTATGTGACTTCAGACGCACAATAGAACACAACTATGTGACTTTAGACGCACAATAGAACACAACTATGTGACTTTAGACGCACAATAGAACACAATAGAACACAACTATGTGACTTCAGACGCACAATAGAACACAACTATGTGACTTTAGACGCACAATAGAACACAACTATGTGACTTCAGACGCACAATAGAACACAACTATGTGACTTCAGACGCACAATAGAACACAACTATGTGACTTCAGACGCACAATAGAACACACTATGTGACTTTAGACGCACAATAGAACACAACTATGTGACTTCAGACGCACAATAGAACACAACTATGTGACTTTAGACGCACAATAGAACACAACTATGTGACTTTAGACGCACAACTAGAACACACTATGTGACTTCAGACGCAACAATAGAACACAACTATGTGACTTTTAGACGCACAATAGAACACAAACTATGTGACTTTAGACGCACAATAGAACACAACTATGTGACTTTAGACGCACAATAGAACACAACTATGTGACTTTAGAGACGCACAATAGAACACAAACTATGTGACTTCAGACGCACAATAGAACACAACTATGTGACTTCAGACGCACAATAGAACACACTATGTGATGACAATGACTGACTTAGACGCACAATAGAACACACTATGTGACTTTAGACGCACAATAGAACACAACTATGTTTAGACGCACAATAGAACACACTATGTGACTTCAGACGCACAATAGAACAACTATGTGACTTTAGACGCACACAATAGAACACAACTATGTGACTTTAGACGACGCACAATAGAACACAACTATGTGACTTCAGACGCACAATAGAACACAACTATGTGACTTCAGACGCACAATAGAACACACTATGTGACTTTAGACGAGCACGCACAATAGAACACACTATGTGACTTTAGACGCACAATAGAACACACTATGTGACTTAGACGCACAATAGAAACAACTATGTGACTTCAGACGCACAATAGAACACACTATGTGACTTTAGACGCACAATAGACACAACTATGTGACTTTAGACGCACAATAGAACACAACTATGTGACTTAGACGCACAATAGAACACACTATGTGACTTTAGACGCACAATAGAACACAACTATGTGACTTCAGACGCACAATAGAACACAACTATGTGACTTCAGACGCACAATAGAAACACAACTATGTGACTTAGACGCACAATAGAACACAACTATGTGACTTCAGACGCACACATTAGACAGACGCACAATAGAACACAACTATGTGACTTCAGACGCACAATAGACATGTGACTTACACACTAGACGCACAATAGAACACAACTATGTGACTTTAGACGCACACAATAGACGCACAATAGAACACAACTATGTGACTTTAGACGCACAATAGAACACAACTATGTGACTTCAGACGCACAATAGAACACAACTATGTGACTTAGACGCACACAATAGAACACACACTATGTGACTTTGACTTTAGACGCACAATAGAACACACTACTTTGTGACTTTAGACGCACAATAGAACACAACTATGTGACTTCAGACGCACAATAGAACACACTATGTGACTTCAGACGCACAATAGAACACAACTATGTGACTTTAGACGCACAATAGAACACAACTATGTGACTTCAGACGCACAATAGAACACACTATGTGACTTCAGACGCACAATAGAACACAACTATGTGACTTCAGACGCACAATAGAACACACTAAAGGGAACTGTCTATCGCTGAGTGAATTTTATTATTAGTGTTTGTTTACTAAAAAGATTTATGCAAAATAGGGTTGCAAACTCCCTGAAAAATAAATAAGGGACACCTCATTGGCAGGGCCGGTGTACTGTCAATTTGAGCTACCCGTCGATTTGAGCTACATAGCACTACTGCGCATGTGCACACCCCCCCAAGTGCTGTTTCATTGTAAATGCCGTCGATTTGAACTTCCGAGGCAGAAGTGGAGTAACAAGTCACATTTTAAAGCGTATTGGTTTTCTTGTATGTTTTGCCCAGGTTAAGCGTGTGTAAGCACGTGCTGTTCGATTTGCGGCAGAATACCTACGTTAGGCTGCAGGTAGCTCATTTCGATGGGGCAGCCCATTTCAACAGAACACTGTAAAGCACTGTTGGCACCACTGTCGTCCATGCTGCTTTGTTACAGAGTTGAACCCTCAGAGCCTTCAAGGTTTTTAGTGAAGACCCAAGTACAAATATTGAATTAATTTTTGCACTACTATATTTTTTCAATATTTTTATTCAGTGAGTAAGAAACACTACACTATTAAGAATTTGTAGATCTTTGTTGTAAACTTTTAAACTTTTCCCAGTCTGGGTAAATCAGTGACTCCCCCAAAAAACACGCTGGACGCCTCTATTTGAAAGCCTCAAAAGCGTCTGAAAGAAGGAGAAGAGAAAGACCTGAGAACAAGCCACCTCGACCAGTGAGATGATGAGGGGGGGGTGTGTGCTGTCAGCTCATATGTCACAGAGCAGGAGAGGCTGAGAACACGTTTACTGTCAGTTTTCTTATAAAGCGCCATTCCATTGATTACACACTATTTCTGATTCTCGTGGTAATAAGAGACAAAGTGTGTCCTTTTTCAGTTCAATACGGGACGTGTACTTTTGTTTCTGAATAGGTGACGATTCCATTTTTCGAAGTACGGTTGGCAGCCCTAAAGCAAAGTGACCTTCTTCTATTCAGCCAAGAGCATTCAGCAAAAATAAAGTGTTTTTATTTGCTTCATGCGAGTATCATAAACATTCCAGCACCATATCAGAATGCTCCTGGTTTTAGACCTGGTTTAACCTGGTTTAATCCTGGTTTAATCCTGGTTTAATCCTGGTTTAATCCTGGTTTAGACCTGGTTTAGTCCTGGTTTAGTCCTGGTTTAGTCCTGGTTTAATCTTGGTTTAGACCTGGTTTAGTCCTGGTTGAGTCCTGGTTTAGACCTGGTTTAATCTTGGTTTAGACCTGGTTTAGTCCTGGTTTAATCTCTAATCAGAAAACTCTTCCAATCACTAAAAATCCAAATTTGGCTGAAACACATAAATTGTCAAATTAAACCAACATTGTGATTGTGTGAAAAATCTGATGAATAATAAAGTATTAGTGACTTTACAACTTTAAGCCTTATTAAAGTCAAAGATCCTTGTGTAAAATCTGATGAAGACTTTTAGCCCAAAGGAATCTCACAGTCACAGTTTGGACTTGGGCCATGTCAGTGTGCTGCGGAGATTTTCATGTTTTACAGTAAAGTTGCTGCCTCTCTGTAAAGACATCAGTGTGTTTTCTGTTTGATTTGAAGATACTTCTGGAGCCACAGCTGCCCTGGGACAGACTGAGGAATATGAGCTCGCCAATCTGTGTCAGGTTCATACAAGGAATTGGCTCCAAAAGTAGACCCAGAGTCACGAAGAAGTTGTAACAGATTTAATCATTCCAAAGTAGTGATGTTACGAGATGTGCTGAGACTTTGAAGCATGTGTCGAGTAATCCAGGAAGTCTTTGGTGAAGTGTGTATCGAGGTTTGTATCGGTGACGTACGTGGTGGCGTTTGAAGCCTCGTCAACTGCCCGTACCACATGACTGGTTCACGAAGTGGTTCGCGGATTTAAAACAGAAGGGCCAAAGAAACGCAACGGATTCCCCCAGAACATTTTGTGGTTTTGGGTTATTACGAGTTTGGTACATTCTATTTGAGATTTTTTTTTATTTTTTTTTTGCGATGGAGCCGGCAAGTGGCTTTTCTCTGCGCTCCTGCTTGATCTGTGCACTGTGAAAGGGTTTTTTTCAAAACTAGGGAGAATTCTCTGTAAAAAAGAAACCATCTGAGTCCAAATACTGTGGAGAAATTTATATTTTTTAAATAGAAATGAATAAAATTACTGCATTTATGTATATGCATACAGCCATAAAGTAGTAACACAAGCACAGTCACATTACATCCTGATCTCCAATTTGTTCCAGCATTTTCTTTTAACCCGACCTTTATATCATGAACACAGACTCTATGTTCATAAATCACAAACATTCAAACATTTAATCATTTGTTTCTTCAATATAAATGTTTTCATCAGAATCACGATGATCATGTTGATTTGTTCTATTATCACTCTGTCTGTTATACATTTTTTGGCAACTTGATGGCGCAGTTGAGCAAATGAAGCACCTTGAATCATCGGCTCATGTTAAAGAATCACTGGTCGGACCCAAATATGCAGAGGGAAAAAAAGGTATTTTATTTACAAAAATAGTCTTGGCGGGGGATAGATTCCAGGGGAGGCAGGACGGGTCCGGGTTGGCTGCAGATGGGAGGTCTGTGGAGATGGAGGCTGACCGGAGGCTTACAGAAACTGGTGGTAACGGGATGAGGCTGGCTCCAAAACGGAAGAACTGGGGAACGGATAAAAGAAAACAGGTAAGAGTCATAAATCTTCAAAAATGCTCAAAAACACAAAAAGCCTGAGTTGTTCACCACTTGGTTGACGGAACGATCTGGCACTGGAGAGCAGGTCAGCAGGTCTTTTATTGCCGGAGATGATTAGTTGACGAGGATCAGGAGTGGAGCTCAGCAGGTGAGATGATTTGGGGACCCGCCCAGGAAAAAACAAATAAGGTGAGAGAAGGGAAGAGGGAGCAGGGGTAGGAGGAGCAGGGAGAACCCTCACAGGCTCAAGAGTCGAGCAAATGGATGGAACGTTTCAGTGCTTCATGGGGCTTCATCTCCACATCACTATTCCAAAGGCTCAAAAACAAGTAGCTTCCACATAACAAAGAGACAATCTGACACACGGGGAAGGGAAGATGCAGACTAAAAAGGGGAGCTCATGGGACACAGGTGCAGCACATTAGGGCGGGGCAGTGATTAAAGGTGGGAACACAAGAGGACGGAAGTAAACTGCAACAGAAACAGGGTAAGTGATTTCAAAATAAAAGGGAAACAAACAGGACATGACAATTTGTGCCTTCAGCCGCAGAGAACTGGAGGATTACTGTATTTTCCGGGCTATTAGTCGCTCTGGATTATAAGGCGCACTGTCATTAAATGGTCTATTTTCAAACTTTTTTCACAAATAAACCACACCGGACTTTAAAGGAAACCCAACAGTGTGATGGGTGAGTGGTTTTGTTTGTTTGTGGCGTTCACGGTGACTCTGGTCTTTGTTCAGTTGTGGCGTGTAGGGAGGGTGTGTCTGGGACCACTGGATTGTTGGCGTGTTCACAGTGACTCAGTTGTTCAATCGTGTCTAGAAGTGGCACATTGCACTCGCTTTTTCGGTTCGTTCCTCTGTTCCGTTCCTCGTCGGCGTGGAGTGATGAGTGTGTCTGTGGGTGTTTTTCGTTGTGCGGTCTCTGTCTGCTCCGTGTGTGTTTGTGTGTTCTGCAGGTGGTGTTGCTTTGTAGTTTACTGAAGTCGTGTCCTATACACAAAACCCGAGTGGATTCGTGTATAGGGCGCTCTGGATTGTGGGGTCATTTTTTGATAAGGTTAGAGGCTTAAGAGAGCGTCTAATAGCCCAGAAAATACAGTAGTAAGAGTTCTGTGGTGGAATCTGCATCTGAAAAATACAATGCTTTGACTTGGTTTATGTTGAGAATATATTAATTTTCATAGATTTGTGTGGTGTTCTAATTATTATCCGTGGGTTAATAATTATTTTAGCTCCAGTTCAGTCTGTTTTTATGAATATTACACTGTTACAGAAAACAGCACAAATCCTGAGATTTCACAATGAAAATCCTTTGTTTACCCAAGCAGCTTTTCAAATACTTCAGTTTATAATCCACCTGGGAACAAGAGTGTGTGCCACAGTGGTTGTCCTGTCTCCTCTCTGTGAGGAGGTTGTGGGTTAGACTCCTGATCTCTGAGTGGGGCGTGCAGTGTGGAGTGTCCCTGTGTTTGTGTGGCAGAGTGGTTATCCCTGTCTCCACACCAAACGCTTTAACAGCTGAGAAAGACAAGTTTAAGGTTAGCTCTAAAACTGAGGGATGTGAAATTGAAGCTTGCCTGTCCGAGCTGCTCATGGCCCATAAACCCCTGCCCAGCACCATCTGCCGGAGGGCACAGTACCCGGTGCCCAGTGGACCTTCTACATGGAGACACAGCAAACTCCAGACCAAGACAATGAAGAGGAGGGCCACACTCCACAGAGCACAGCTGTAGACAGTAATGATGCTTGATTAGGACCTAAATTATTTATTTTATATATTAACGATCTATGCAAAGTGTCTACATTGTTTAAAGCAGTGTTATTTGCAGATTACACTAATTTATTTTGTTATGGAGACAACATACAACAGTTATTAGCTGATATAACATCTGAAATGATACGGCTAAAAATATGGTTTGACACAAATAAATTATCTCTAAATTTGAATAAAACTAAAATAATGCTATTTGGGAATTATAAGGAAGAAAAAATACAGTTACAGATACAAGGTGTAAGAATAGAGCAGGTCAAGGAGAATACATTTTTAGGGGTCATAATTGATGAGAAGATTAACTGGAAAGCCCACATCCAATATATACATAATAAAATATCAAAAAGTATTGCAGTATTAAACAAAGCAAAGTATGTCTTAGATCACAGAGCACTACACACACTTTACTGTTCACTGGTTTTACCGTATTTTACATACTGTGCAGAAATTTGGGGCAATAACTATAAAACTGCAATAGAACCATTGATAAAACTTCAAAAAAAAAAAGCAATAAGAATTATTTATAATGTCAGATTTCATGACCACACTAATCCACTGTTTATTCATGCCAAATTACTCAAACTGAATGATTTGATTCTGTACCAAACTGCACAAGTCATGTATAAAGCTAAAAATAAGCACTTACCAAAAAATCTTCAACTACTTTTTTGTGAAAGGGAAACAAACTATAACTTAAGAGGCGTTTTGAATTTTAAATTGCCTCGTGCTCCAACGACAAGAAAAAGTTTTTGTGTCTCTGTTTGTGGTGTGAAATTATGGAACAACTTGAAAATAGAATTAAAACTTTGTTCGAATATACATGTATTCAAAAGGGCAATTAAAAAATTTATTATTTCAAAATACTGTGCGGAAGAAATGAGTGCTTAGGGTATATGTGTGCATGTATATGTATGTGTATGTATATGGGTGTATATATGTATATATATATATATATATATATGTATATATATATATATAGGTATGTGATGTGTATGTAGGTGTGTATATATTATATCTGTGTATATGATGTGTACTATATCTGTGTACATAATATACATATATTTGTAGTTTTCTGTTAGATTTGTAATGCAATGGAGGTACTGTGCAATTATTGCTTATAATGTACAGGAAATTAGAAGTCTGTATTTGTTCTTCGTTAATTTGGGACTGTAGAAAAAAGGGGTGGGGTTAAATAAGTATTTACTTCCTCCCACTCCTTTTTCGGACACAAGGAAAATTCTGCGTAACATTTATTTTGCCTGTTATTATAGAATAGAAATAGTTACTTTTTGTGTTATATCTATGTATTTACGTTTTTGTCTTTTTTTATTATTTAGTTTTTTGTTTTTGTTTTTTTAATTTATGTTCTATGTATTACTGTCCGAAATAAATAAACATAATAAATAAACATAATAATAATTTAATACAGAAACAGTTTGTGTATTTCTGAACGATGTCTTTTCCTCTCATCTGACAGTGTGAGAGAAACTGGAGACTCCAGTCAATGTGGAGACTCTAGGTCCAGAGGAGAACCTGAACCCAGAGCACCTCGAACCTCCAGAGAATATTCAAAACCTCAAAGTTTTTCAGAGTCTAAGGGAGACACCAAAACCAGGAGATCCAGAACAAGAGGAGCCCAAGAGTCCAGTAAAGACACAAAAATCAAAAAACTGCAGCAAAGAAGAACAAAGTAGAACATGTGAATTAACAGGACACCAGAAGATCTTGATTTAACTCAAGAATACAAAAAAGCTCTTGAGACCAAAGCTTCAGAAACGGTTTCTGAGGATGTTTCACAGGAGAGCCAAAGTCCTGACTGTTCCAGAAGTGCTCCAGTTTGATGTCCTGCAAATGTCTGACCAAAGAGCTCCAGAGACACATGGACCTTCTGTGGTGGAGCAAAATAAGATTTAAAAACTGTGCTACTTTTACTTGTATTTATGTATGATTCAAGCAGATGTATTTTTATTTTTACTGAAATAATGAAATGCCACACTTCAAAAATATTATGATCTCATCCTGTTCATCGTTTAAGGAATGTTGTGAAGAAGAAAGTTTTATATTTGTCTTTCAAATGAAGTAGAGTCAAAGTACTCAACTAAAATACAACAAAGTAAAGTAGATTTAGTCTTGGTTTTTCAGACCTGGTTAAGTTCTGGTTTAGTCCTGAATTTTGATACTTGGTTTAGTTCTGGTTTAGTCATAATTTTTGGATTGATTTTGTCCTTTTTACACTTAGTTTACTTTTGATTTAGTCTTGTTTTTTCCGACCTGGTTCAGTTCTGGTTCAGTCTTGGTTTAGAGCTGGTTTCTTCTCGGCCTTTGCTCCACATTTGCTCCTCACATAATTCTGAAGTTGACCTGCTGGCTTAACTCGTGTCTGTCTGCTCTTGTGTATAGAGCTGTACTGAGCATGTGCCAGGGTGGTCCGCTCGGGGTCACGGGTCACAGTTCAAAGGTCATTCAGCAGCACACGACCTCACCTTTGGGGTCATGTGTGCAGTGGATTTACAAACTGTAAAGAGTCAAAGATTTAACCAGCAAATACACAAACACACACACACACACACTGCAACAAAACAAATGGTTATACGTGGTTTAAAATGCTGCTGTATTTTAACACGGATTAAAATTTTTGAGGAACAAAAATGTGTATTATTTAATGAGTGTGTATACATGCACATCAGCGTCCCGGTTATGATCTGTATTTTTTTTTTTTTTGAGTATCCTGGTTTCTTCATGGTGCATGTATACGTAGTACCCTGGTTTCAGTATCCTGGTTATATGGAAGCCGAGAAGGATCACAACAAACGCAAATGCCACAATAGATAAAAATGCGACAACACAATAAAAAGCCACAACACACCAAAAAAAGCCACAACGAAAATGACCGCGGGGACTCTATTTTAATGCAAACGCCGCAACAAATACAAACTCCCCAACACAAACACAAATGCCGCAACACATTAAAATGTCACAACACATTAAAAAGTCACAACACATCAAAAAGCCACAACACATTAAAAAGCCACAACACATCAAAAAGCCACAACAGAAGTGACCGTGGGACTCTATTTTAATGCAAATGCCGCAACAAATACAAATGCCGCAACACATTAAAAAGCCACAACACATTAAAAAGCCACAACACATCAAAAAGCCACAACAGAAGTGACCGTGGGACTCTATTTTAATGCAAACGCCGCAACAAATACAAACACCACCACACAAACGCAAATGCCGCAACACATTAAAAAGCCACAACACATAAAAAAGCCACAACACATCAAAAAAAGCCACAACGGAAGTGACCGCAGGACTCTATTTTAATGCAAATGCCGCAACAAATACAAACGCCACAACACAAACACAAATGCCGCAACACATTAAAAAGCCACAATACATCAAAAAGCCACAACACATTCAAAAAGCCACAACACATTCAAAAAGCCACAACACATTAAAAAGCCACAACACATCAAAAAGCCACAACGGAAGTGACGGTGGGACTCTATTTTAATGCAAACGCCGCAACAAATACAAACGCCACAACACAAACGCAAATGTCGCAACACATAAAAAAGCCACAACACATTAAAAAGCCACAACACATCGAAAAGCCACAACGGAAATTACCGCGGGACTCTATTTTCCGACGGACCGATCAAGCGGCAAGTGAAGAAGAAGAACTACAACGTGAAAAGTAAAGGAACGGAGAAGTTGGAAACGTAAGTAAAAGTTATTTATTGTTTTATCATTATTCGTTTCACGTTGTATTTCTTCTTCTTCACTTGCCGCTTGATCGGTCCGTCGGAAAATAGAGTCCCACGGTCACTTCCGTTGTGGCTTTTTGATGTGTTGTGGCTTTTTAATGTGTTGTGGCTTTTTGATGTGTTGTGGCATTTGCGTTTGTGTTGTTGTGTTTGCATTAAAATAGAGTCCCGCGGTCATTTCCATTGTGGCTTTTTTTGGTGTGTTGTGGCTTTTTGTTGTGTTGTCGCGTTTGTATTTTTTGCAGCATTTGCGTTTGTTGTGACCCCTCTCGGCTTCCGTACGGTTATGGCAGTATAACGGTTATTAAAAATTGGGTTACTGTAGCTGGTATATTCTGATAGTAACGGGGATCCTGTGGCATGTATGCGCAGTATCTTGAATACAGCTAAATAAAATGACCAGCATAAATAAAGTGACCATACATGACTGAAATGAGTGTAAAATAAAGAGGTGCACATGTACAATCTGCATTTGTACGACCTGCACATGTCTGATCGCTGAAAAGTTAAACATGAAGCATCTCCTATACGACATACACACAGAACAGACTTACTATCATCAACACCTCCTCTGTCACAGAAAAAACACATGTTCCACTGAGTGTCCTTTGTGACCTTTAGTCCGACAGAAGCTGAACAGCATCAGCAGCACAAGGAGCGATCTGTTTTTATCACCACTAACAGTTTATGCAGGTTAGTCATGCGGTTAAAGTTTCAGTAAAACGTAAACAAATGTGGCAAAGCTGAATTATATTATCAAACGGGCTGATGTGGTTATTGTTTATATGCTATAAAGTTGAGTTTATTTATGCAGAATATTTAATAAAAAATCTGCAGTGTGTAATTTGTACAAGTGTTTGGAAACATTGGGTTTGATCGGTGCAGTGGACAGTGTTGTTTTCCCCTACAGATTACAGATTACAGACCCCAGAATGTAGTTTGTAACGTAATCCATTAAATTACTTAAAGTGAGTAATGTAATCTGAATACTTTGGATTACTTGATTTGCTGTACAGTCCCTGACAAAAGTCTTGTTGCTTATCCATTTTGTAGAAACAAAAGCTTATAACTTGACTTTAAATGAATCGATTGGTTTTAGAAATGTCTCATATGAAGCTAAAACCCTCCCAAATTATGCTCAATAAACTAAAATAAATTTGCTTCACTGAAGAAAGATTGATCATTTAATGAACACAGAAAGGTCAGATTTTGGCAAGACAAAAGTTTTGTCGCCTACATAAAATTGAACAAATAATTTACTTCAAATACAAAAATATGTTGCATAACGTCAGTGAATGAAGTAGTGGTGCTGTGAGATCCATATTTAATATCTTGTATGACTCCATGAGCTTCAAGGACTACATCCATGCGGTTCCACAATGAGTGCGTATACATGCACATCAATAACCCGGTTATGATCGGGTTTTTTGAGTATCCCGGTTTCTTGATGGTGCATGTATACGCAGTAACCCGGTTTCAGTATCCCGGTTATGGCAGTGTCCCGGTTATTAGAAACCGGGTTACTGTAGCTGGTTTATTCCGATAATAACCGGGTTACTTGTGTCATGTATACGCAGTACCCCGGTTACTGCAACATAAAGTTGAGTGCGCATGCGTCCAAAAGACACTTTTCAGCCTTTCACCACAACAGTAGTGACAGAAATAAATTGACCAACATAAATAAAGTGACCAAACGAGTGAAATGACTGTAAAATAAAGAGCTGCGCTAAACCTGCACACGTACAATCTGCACTCGTGCGACCTGCACTCGTGTGACGCTGAAAAGCTAAAACATGAACTATCTCCTATACTCTATACGCACGGAACACACTTACCATCATTAGCGCCTCTTCTGTCACAGAAATAACACACATAATCCACAGAGTCGTGTCATTTAGTCCAAAAGAAACTGATCGCATCAGCGGCGCAAGGAGCGAGTTGTTTTTATCACCGCTAACAGTTTATGCTAATTAGCCAAACGGTCTTAAGTTTCGTTTCTGTAAAACATAAACAAATGTGATCACAGAGCTGAATGATCTGATCAAACGGGCTGATGTGTCTATAGTGTTTATGGTTTATATGTTGTAAAGTTGAGTTTATTTATGCAGAAGATTTGAATGAAGAATCTGCACAGTGGATTGTGGGAGATCTCGTAGCTCCTTAGCTTCTTATGCTAAAGGAGCTCACGGTTTGTATTTTTCCTGGTTTATTAAATTGATTTAAGTTAATTTTTGCGCCTGCGCATTTGTAAGATTATGTCAAGAAACAGGGATACTCCATTTGATCATGTACACGCGGATATGAGTGTCCCGGTTTCTCAGTGCGCATGTAAACACAGTAACACGAACACTGACAGAACCGAGGTATGGCTAATAAACGGGTTATTGATGTGCATGTAAACACACTCACTGATTCATACAATTTGTTGATGAAGTCATCAGGAATAGCAAAGAAAGCGTCTTACATGCCTCCCAGAGTTCATCAAGATTCTTTGGTTTTCCTTCCATGCTTCCTCTTTCATTCTACCCCAGACATGCTCAATGATGTTCATGTCTGGTGACTGGGCTGGCCAGTCCTGGAGCACCTTGATCTTCTTCGCCTTGAGAAACTTTGATGTAGAGATAGAAGTATGCGATGAAGCACCATCCTGCTGCAAAATTTGACCCCTTTTATGGTTGGGAATGTAAGAGGAGCTAATACTTCTTGATATTTTAGGTTATTGATATTTGCCTTCCACCCTGCAAATGTCTCGCACACCCCCAGACTGGATGGAACCCCAGACCAGGATTTTTCCGCCATCAAACTGAACTGTTTTCTGGGTGAATCTTGGATCCATGTGGCTCCAGTAGGTCTCCTGCAATATTTGCGGCAGCTGTGATGTAATTCAACCGAGGATTCATCTGAGAAATCCACCTTCTGCCACTTTTCCAGTGTCCATCCTTTTTAGCAGGCTGTGGGCCTTGGCAAATGCCACACGGTTTTTTTATTGCCTTTTGTTTAGTGCTGGTTTCTGTGCACTGATTCGACCATGGAGGCCATTTCGAGACAGAATTCTACAAACTGTTGTGGTTGACACAGGGACTTGAGGTGACCAGGCCTGGTGGAGTCTGCTGCAGTGGAAAAGGGGCCTTGGATTTTTGAATCAACAAACGGTCCTCCTGAGCAGTTGTCTTGCGGGGTCTGCTGGACCTGGGCTTGTCAAAAACATCTCCAGTCATTTCAGATCTTTTTCTTATTCTTTGTACTTGACGCTGAGACACATTGAAGGTGTCACCACCTCAGCAGTGGATCTGGTCTTCAGCCTCTTGATAATTAACGCTTTGGTCTCAGGGTGGATCTTAGGCATGTTGTCAGAGGTCAAGTTGCAGTTGATGTGAAGGTCTGGTGTGCTGAGGTTCTTTTTATACACACCCACTAATTGATTGATCAGTAACTGATCACAGGTGAGGCTGTAATCTAGGATTGGGTGCATCATATGACAAGGCCACAAGACTTTTGTCTTGCCAAAATCTGACCTTTCTGTGTTCATTAAATGATCAATCTTTCTTTCAGTGAAGCAAATTTATTTTAGTATATTGAGCATAATTTGGGAGGGTTTTAGCTTCATATGAGACATTTCTAAAACCAATCGATTAATTTAAAGTCAGGTTATAAGCTTTTGTTTCTACAAAATGGATAAGCGACAAGACTTTTGTCAGGGACTGTAGAGAAGCAAAGACTAGGAAATCATAACCTAAGATGTTTTGTCTGCTAAAAGAAAATGAAAGGGTCGAGACTTTACTTAACCGTATTAAAAATATTATTGATAGAAGACGAGGAAACACGGTCCACACAGCATGGTTTAGTCCTGTTAAATCCTGTTTTAGACCTGGTTTAGTCCTGGTTTAGTGTCCGGCAATGAGTGGAATTACTGAGGAAAAAAAAAAAAAAAGGGATATAGCCCCAAATGTGAAAACAGAAAATACTGTCGTGTAATCCATTTATTTCAACAAAGTAACTGTAATCCAATTACCACTCATTGAAACAGTTACTGTAACTGAGTACAGTTACTCATAATTTGTACTCTGATTACGTAACTCCAGTATATGTGTGTATGTAAACACACTCAATGTCATTTTACCTCTTACAGAAGTTAATGTGGTGTACTGTTACTTCAAAATAATATTATTCAAGCAAAAGTACAAAGTAGTGAAGTAGTAAATATAAATATTTGGGAAAAGTACTACTCAAGAGTAACTAAAAGAGTAACTGTTGTGACATGACATCTTATTTAATATAATTAGGACAAAACATGAAATAAAGCACAAAATCTGATGTTTTCAAAGGACAGACACAGAAATGAGACAAACTCAAGTAAGAGTCCTGCTACACTGTACAATACAGTTGTCCCTCGTTTATCGCGGGTGTTATGTTCTAAAACTAACCTGTGATAGGCGAAATCCACAAAGTAGTCAACTTTATATTTTATAATGATTCTATCTGTTTTAAGTCTGTAAAACCCCTCAGCACACACCTCATACACTTTTCTCAAATGGGACAGTTACAATCCTTTTTACATCCTTCTTAAAACTTATCGCTGCTGTCGTACTTTTGTTATTTTCCTCCTTCTTTATGTAACGAACCAAAGGTTAATTTATTCTGTAATGGAGCCTACAGCGCAGAGTCCTGTACGGGTCCATTTTTGGAGACTCACAGTACTCAGCAGTACAACACCACACCTGCCCGTTAACCCGAGATTATGTCTTTGCACTGCTTACGCCACGGACTGAACCAAGACTAACCCAGGACTAACCCAGAACTAAACCAGGACTAAATCAAGACTAACCCAGGACTAACCCAGGACTAAACCAGGACTAAATCAAGACTAACCCAGAACTAAACCAGGACTTAACCAGGACTAATCTTGGATTTGAGAGAGAGAGGGAGAACCCCAAGCAGAGGTCTGTGTGGGACAGAATTTTCAGTCCTGCTCCCTCCCGCAAAGAATTATAATTTTCATTCCCTCTCCCACCCACATCTGTGATATTTTGTCCCGTTCCTGCCCACAAATCTTAGCCTCTATCAAACACGGAGAAGGGAAAGGAATTGTCTAACATGTGCACAAGATTAGAGCACGTCCACAAGTTTAGGCTGCTTAAAATGTTTTGATTAAAGCCAAATCAAATATCCAGCACAAATGATGTATGATAGACAAACATGAATCATTTGAATGTGACCTGGCCGTTCAGACTGAAGTCACATGTCAAAAAATCGGATGTGTATTGGTTTTAGGAGCACATATCCAAGTGGCCCCACAAACACGCGCCCCGCAAACACTCGCCCTGCAAACACTGTGCCTCACAAAACACCGCGCTGCGCACTAACCCTAATAACCCAAAGCTTAAACCTAACCCTAGTCCTAATCTTCACCATAGCCCCAACCCTAGCCCTAACTCTTAACCTAACCCTGCGTTTTACATCATTTTTGCATGTATTTATTAAAACAGACAGGCCTGGTTGCAATATACAGTTTTTGTTCCTTTTGCCAAGATGCATCTGGCTACAAAATAGATTTTTTTCTACACAAACTTTGTGTAAGGACGTCCCATTGGCAAGGGCAGATTTTGTGCTTGTTGCCATAGCAACACCATGTAAATGGGGTGTGGGCATCATTGAGTTTTTTAATGGAGACCATGTCACAAATGTGTATACCAAATTTTATGTATCTATGACAAATAAAACGTTATTGTTCTATTCAAATTTTCTAGGGGCACAAAACC
>NW_026570971.1:33375892-33396130 GCF_026225935.1 Boleophthalmus pectinirostris | reverse complement strand
AGTGCTGTACTGCAGAGTACTGTACTGCAGAGTACTGCAGAGTACTATACTGCAGAGTACTGTACTGCAGAGTACTGTACTGCAGAGTACTGTACTGCAGAGTACTGTACTGCAGAGTGCTGTACTGCAGAGTGCTGTACTGCAGAGTGCTGTACTGCAGAGTACTGTACTGCAGAGTACTGTACTGCAGAGTGCTGTACTGCAGAGTGCTGTACTGCAGAGTGCTGTACTGCAGAGTGCTGTACTGCAGAGTGCTGTACTGCAGAGTACAGTAGTAGAGTGTACGGTTTATCATCTATTTTAAATATTACAAGTGTATTTGTGATTTTTGAAACCAAGGTTCAGAAACCAAGAACATTCACGTTTGAGAGAAGAGTGAAATCTCAACTCATAAACTAAAAGAAGAATCCCATGTGTTTCAGAACATGTTTGTAGACGTCTGAAGTACAGGGTGAGCAGCTCTGACTCACAATAAAACCCATGGAGACTCAGGGACATTGTGTGATATAAAGAATTAAGCCCCAGAACATGAATCCTTCATATTTATGTTTGAGAGAATTTAAATCTAAAAAATACAAGACTGTGATTCATTGAGGTAATAAAATAATGTGTTTTACAATTTTTGCTGAAATGTCAGGGTCTTGCTGAGACCACTGCTAAAAACATGCAGGTGATGTGTCCTCTACAGAAATGTTACACACTGCTGCTTTAAGAGAGAAAAAGACATAAAAGAAAGATAACAACAATATTTAGGGGGAGAGTAAATGTTTTTTTGTTTTTTTTTAATCATTAGACTTGTTGCGTTGTGTCTCTGTGAGTCGGTGTGATCCTCGTTTGGTTCGTGGGAGAAAAGGAGTCGCAGGTTTCATCTGAACAGTTTTTGAAATGGAAACACTTCAACTTCCATTCAGCGTTTTGACTCTTAAAATGAGCTCTGGATGGAAGTGAAACATCTCAATTTCAAAAGTGTCCAGTGACCTTTGACCCCTCTCTACCACACGAGTGACTCTTAAAGGACACAGGGGGCGCTGTCTAACAGACCCTCTTCTTGGGCTTGTCCCACTGTGGAAAGAGCCGAGCCAGAACAGTTCTGGGCCGGTTCCTGAAGGCGCTGAAACAAAAGTTCAGATGTTTCATGGCGTCCTTCTGGAAGTCTGTGGGATCCGGTCCCAGAGCCATGACCAGGAGCTTGGAGGCAGAGCCGTATTCATGGATCAGGTCTCTGGCTGCGGCTTTGCCCAGCTTCTTGATGTTCCTGGGTTTGATGTGAACTTCAGCTGGGACGTTGAACTGGTCCTGGACTCTGACCTTCTCCAGAGTCTGCACTACTGCATCGTGGTGGGACTTCATTTGGGAGGGCAGCTTTTTCAGCAGTTTTTTCACCAGAGCATGGATCACTAGGCTTTCCACTGAGCCCAGGGTCTGTGAGGCCTGAGGAGCTGCAGGGGGCTCTGGAATTGAGGCTGGGCTTTCTATCTCTAGCTTCTCACACTCTTCTTGTATGGTTATGTTCTCTGCCGTGTGAAGTTGCACCTCCTCTGGGTTTGCCTCCTCTGCAGTTTGGAGGTGATTTTGGACTTCCATTAGTGCCTCTGTGTTCTCAGGGGTTTGGTCTTCTTGTATGTGTGGCTCAGTTGGACTGAGGTCTTCCTCTGAGCTGATGTCCAGCTGCTCTGGAGTCTGGTCATTTTCAGGAGATTCCTCATCAGTTGAACTTTTGTCAAACATACAGAGGAGCTCTTCCTCCTCAGGACTTTGTTGTGTCAGTCCAGTTTCTCCTGTCGCTGGGCTCTCTACATAGTCTGGAGTCTCTAATATCTCTGTCTCCTCTTCGTCCTGGGTCTCAGTGGTGGTCTGAGGAATGTGACTCTCCTCTTGGTTCTCCTGGTCTGGAGTTTCCTGTGAGGCCTCTGGACTCACAGTCACATTTGAAAGAGTCTCAAAGCGTTCTCCTGACGTCTGTGTCTCTGAGCATTCTCCCCCCACTGGAGCTGTTTGGGAGGACTGGCCCTCTGAATGTTCCTCTGAAGTGAATTCCTCAGGTTTCTCCAGGGGCAGGTCCTTGTCTGGGACTTTAAAGCCCATCAAGAGGAGCAGTGAAGTGGACGCGTTCCTCTTGGCCTCCTTCTTTGTGCGTCCGGAGCCAGAGGTGGTGAACTGATCCAGGGTTACCTCCACAGTGAACACCCAGCTGCCCTCCACCAGCTCCCCGCTCACCAGGCGGTACTCAGCGACCTTCTGTCTGCGAATCATCTGCAGCTCAGACAGACGCGTGGTGGGATCCTTCTCCAGACGGAAGTCTGGAGTGATGTGAGCAGGTGGAGCTGTGATCTGCTTCTCCAGAGCATTCTCTGGTTGAGGAGCAGGTTCTCCTGTGATCTGAGGAGCAGGTTCTCCTGTGGTCTGAGGAGCAGGTTCTCCTGTGGTCTGAGAAGGAGGTTCTGCTGTGGTCTGAGGAGCAGGTTCTCCTGTGGTCTGAGGAGCAGGTTCTCCTGTGGTCTGAGAAGGAGGTTCTGCTGTGGTCTGAGGAGCAGGTGCGATCAGCTCCTCCTCTGGGACTGTGTATCCCATCATCTGTAGCAGAGTTGCAGCCGCTCTCCTCCTGGCCTCCTTCTTGGAGCCCCCTTTGCCCACCGCAGTGTGCTGGTCCACAGACACCTCTATGGAGAAGGTCCAGTGGGTGTGGGTCACCGCGCCCTCCAGCAGGCGGTACTGGGCGGGCGGGTGTTTGCGGGCCATGAGCAGCTCGGACAGGCGAGTGCAGGGGTCTTTGTTCAGACCAAAGTCTGGATGGCAGTGGGGCGGGAGGTGGGCGTAGCTGTTGGTGTAGCTGTAGCCATAAGCGCCACTGTGGTTCCTCTGATACGTCTCCACTATGTTTGTCACCATGACACAGGCCCTGGTCTTCACCTCTCTCTTGTTGGGACCTTGCGCGTTTCTGCCCAGAAGGGCCCGACTGAAGCTCGGACGGTGAAGACGGGGCGGGGTGAGGCGCCGTGGTGGACTCGGTGAATTTGACGGGCAAACCCAGGCCCTGTGCCAGGCTGTACAGACGTTTGAAGGGGGGCATGGAGCCGTTGGTCGACATGAGGGAGATGTGAGCGGACATGGCGGTCGACAGAGTAAAGTGTTTGCTGAAGTGTCTCGTTCTGAGATGTGTCTTCTGCAGAAGTTTGGTTCGAAGTGAAGAAATCTGAGCTGATCTCCCACTTACATAAGATGAACTGTGATGTCACAAAGTCCAGTGATGTTCCACAGAATCTCCATGGAGACGGCAGATCTCCATGCAGACGGCAGATCTCCATGGAGACGGCAGATCTCCATGCAGACGGCAGATCTCCATGGAGATCCATGCAACATGCAACGTTCCAGAATGCAACTTTGGAATAGAATACATTTACTGATACATTTTACAGTACATCAAAACAAATATTTATATCTAAAATGAAAAATATACAAAAATTTCAAGAAGTCTTCCAAAACATTGACTTTACAGGTTTCTGGCTGTGCTAAAGATGTGAACTTTGAGTCTGTGTTTTTAGATCAGCATGATGGCGGTTTTGTTTTTAAAGCTCATATATATGACTCCATTTTCTGACAGACCTGAGCTTGAGTTTTCTTTCATTTCACACACTTTTAAAACAGAAACCCTGCACATTTAGGCTGAGTTCTTCACTCAGTAGAAAAGACTGTGTTGTCATGCCATGTCGTAATATAAGTAGTGCTCCACTGTGTTTTTAAACTCTGCTGCTTTTAAACTAAAGTGCTCAGAAAGTACTTGTATTCTTACTGTGAGCAGGGTCGCAATTTTTTACACTCAGTGATAAGATACAATACAACTAACAACTACAATAACTAATAAAAATGTAAAGTGTGGGGAGAGACTTCGGATTTAGCAACACTTGGTCATACTGCAGGACAGACCATGTATTTCTGTCTACAGTTGTCCCTCGTATATCACGGGTGTTATGTTTTAAAACTAACCTGTGATAGGCGAAATCCACAAAGTAGTCAACTTATTTAACAATGATTCTATCTGTTTTAAGTCTGTAAAACCCCTCAGCACACACCTCATACACTTTTCTCAAATGGGACAGTTACAATCCTTTTTACATCCTTCTTAAAACTTATAGCTGCTGTCGTCCTTTTGTTATTTTCCTCCTTATGAATGAACCAAAGATTAATTTATTCTGTAATGGAGCCCTACAGCGCAGAGTCCTGTACGGGTCCATTTTTGGAGACACACATCCGCGCAGTACAACACCACACCTGCCCGTTAACCCGAGATTATATCAAACTTTTGAGCTGCCTACGCCACGGACTGAACCAAGACCAAACCAGGACTAACCTAGAACTGATTCCAGGACTGAAGAGGAGGACTAAACCAGGATTGAACTAGGACTAAAATTGGACTAAAACAGGACTAAACCAGAACTGAAACAGGACTCACTGTCGGCACGGGCTCAGAGGTGACCGCAGCAGAAGGGACCGGCTCAGCTCGGCGGCACTTCACGGGGGTAAGCACGGCCTTTGCCCGATTGTGCTTTGCGGACACTCTACTTCTGTGTTCTCTCTCTTAAGTCCAAGATTGGTCCTGGGTTAGTCCTGGTTTAGTCCTGACCTGCCCGTGTTTAATCACTATCCACCCGCATACCCACCCGTAAAATTCCAGAAAGTTAAAACCCGCCTGTTTCAGCAACTATTTGCCGGTGCAGGACTCTTCCACAGCCGTGTAACTTCTCCCTTCCTTCAGTGTGTCCAGAAGTCCAAGTTTTTGTGTGATGGTTTGCATCTTCCTCTGCCTTTTGGGTGCGACTACAGGAGCCTTTGTCTGTGCAGAACGTTTCGTCGACATTGTGGGTTTTGTCGGGGAGAAAAGTTGCAAATATACAGCACTTCAGAATCACACTGATACAGATCCAACATTTATGTAAATCTGGCAGCTGAACACATTCTGTTCTGTACATGAGACACAGCACGGAGGAGACTGATTGACAGTGGTCTACAGTCTCTTAGCCAATCAGGACGCAGAGGGAGGGACACAATGCACATTCATAGACTGTAAAAAAAAGGCAAGCAAAACTGCACAAAAAAAATCTGCGAGAAAACAGCGAGACCGCGAAAGGTGAACCGCGATATAGAGAGGGACGACAGTAAATATAATCCTGAATAACAGAATGCAGCATATTATCATTAGAACTAAAGGTTTTCAAACTGATTGGTTAATAGGGACAAGATCTTGCGAGACAAAAAGATTGTGACACATATACTGAAAATTATCTAGTGAGATTTTTTTATACAAGTTTTTACATGTGGATTGATACAAAAATGGACTTAAGTACTGGTGAGTTATATTTTTGACAAGCTGTCCTCCCAAAAAGCACTGCTGCTACTGTGTGGATCAGGCGGATTTTTTCTGTCCGAACCTGGAGGTCGGATTTCTATGCTCTAACTCATGGGTCATCAAACTCAGGCCCGTGGGCTAACTCCGGCCCTCCAGCCCCTCTGCCCCCACCACTTGAACTGGCCCAATGAGGCAATCCTCAAAAGTGTCATGACCTATTTTTTTAAATAACTTTTCAATTAAAAAATGATATTTATATGAAGTATTTATATTTATATTTAAATTATTATATCACGTATTTACATTTGCTGCAGAAATTTCATCACCTGACAAACTCGAGATCAAACAGTAACAGTCAACAACCACACAGTGCTGTACTGCAGAGTACTGTACTGCAGAGTACTATACTGCAGAGTACTGTACTGCAGAGTACTGTACTGCAGAGTACTATACTGCAGAGTACTATACTGCAGAGTACTGCAGAGTACTATACTGCAGAGTACTGTACTGCAGAGTACTGTACAGAGTACTGTACTGCAGAGTACTGTACAGAGAGTACTGTAGTGCAGAGTACTGTAGTACAGAGTACTGTAGTACAGAGTAGAGTACTGTACTGTAGCAGAGTACTGTAGTTACAGAGTACTAGTACTGTAGTACAGAGTACTGTAGTGCAGAGTACTGTAGTACAGAGTACTGTAGTACAGAGTACTGTAGTACAGCTAAGGACAGCAAAATGGTGAGTGTTAAAGTATGAAAAGTTGACAGAAAGTGCAGAGTTTTCAAAGAACAGTGGACGACAGATTATTTTTTTGTTCATTGTTGGACCGTGCAGTTTGTCTCATATGTAAAGAAAATGTGGTGGTTTTCAAAGAATATAATCTGTGTCGTCAGGGTCCCGACTTTGGCCCCCATCACAGTCAGGAGAGATAATGTGGCCCCCAGAGAAACAACGTTTGGTGAGCCCTTCCCTAGAAAAACAAATGTGAGCGGGGTCGCCTCTGCACAGATCTGACCTGTAACTTGGTCTTGTTTAGTCTCCATGAAGATAAAGTTTTAATGCCATACTGTGGAACATTCCAGACAAAGTAATAACATCTCCAAAAGCATTTGACAAGCCCTGCACCAGAAAAGTGACACAATGCACCTTTAAAGTGATTTATCGATGTTTCTTTAGAACATTTCTTCAGACTTCGACAAACTTCCTTATAAAAACTTCAGCTTCTGTCTGATCGGTGCATTTCCAAGAACAGATGATGATTTATTCTCCATTAATAAGTGCACTCTTTCCTCTCTGGCTCAGTCCTGGGAGAGTCGGAAATATCAGGGATTCCACAAACGGCTCCAAACTGTGAAGGATGAAATCTGAAGTGATGCTCCAATAATCAAACGTCTCAAGTCTCATCATTTATATAAACATTTACTCCAGAGCTGTAACCGATTCACGAGAGAAGAGAAGAGAGGAGAGGAGAAGAGGTCTCTGCTTGCTGAGAATTATGATTGGTGTTACTGTCTCTTTAAATGAAAGTAATTTAATTGTTTATTTAATTGAGTTTTAAAACTACACTGTACACCCTTTTCTGTCAATTAATGATGCATGTATAATTTTGTTCTTTGGCACGTAAGAGATAAAAGCTTCATTTAACAATAGTTGGTCCAGTAGCAGCAGTTGGTTGTTCAGAAGATCACTGCTTCTAAATGACGTTGATTCAGTTTCACTTTAGTTTCTCATATTCTACACGACACACAGGCCCTAATTTTGATGAAGAACTTTATGCTTTTACTCTGCGTTGACCTGGATGGAGGAGAATTACAGAGAATTTTATGCAGATTTGTTGGGATCTTTACACTGGCAATATTTACCAATAAAGAGCAGGATTTTGGCAAAGTTTTGGTTCAGATTATCTGGTTGACTTAAATTTTACACCAACACTGCAGGTTTTGACTGGATATGGATTTATTATTACGGACTTTGGCTTTAAGACATTATAAACGCTGCTCTGGAGACTGGATGTGTTCAGGTGGATATAAGTTTGAACTGTGGCTTTGTTACACATGTTGAATGTGTTGAACATGTTAAATGTTAAATACATTAGCACAGAGTGCAGTCATGACAGGTGAGCACCTGCACTGCTCATAATCTGATGCAGTGAATGTGGCTCAAATGGACATAAGTTTTTTGGACAGTACTTTATAGTACCAGTTAGGGATGGGCATTCCATGAAATTTTCTTAATCGATCGTCGGAAGAATTAACGATCGATTATCGATGAATCATTAACGTTTTTATATTAAAATGATCATCATTATTATTACTATCTGCACTACTAATCTGCATAAATAAATTCAACTTTACGACATATAAACTGTAACGACTCTAGAGCCACATCAGCCCGTTTGACATTATAATGTGTTTAATTCAGTTTTGTTCAACTCTCACAGAAACAAAACTTAAAACCACATCACTAATTTGCATAAACTCAGTGAAGATAAAACTCCAGCTCTTGTGTCACTGATGTGGTTCAACTTCTGTCAGATTAAAAGACATGACTCAGGTGAATACAGGTTAGTGTGACCAGATTTGCGTTTGTCAAAACCAGGACACTGTACGGGGGAGGGAGGTGGGGACTCATCATCGACATTGTGCGACTCTCACCTGGTAAAACCTTTTCCCACTGGACACAGAAACATATGTGCTGCTTTATACACTGTGCACATGGACTCACACTTGTCCCGAACGCAACGGAAAACGTGGAATTTCTTGTACAAATCATCGTTAAATACACATTTGTGCTTCGGTACGTTGCAGACTGAACGACTGTTTGTGTCTCGCTCCTTCTGATGCAGAGACACATGTACACACCTGTTTGGTCACACTACACACACCAAACTACATTCGGTTGTCGATTGAAATTAACGTAATCGATGAAATTCCTAATGATCAATTATCGATTAATCGATTAATCATGCCCATCCCTAGTACCAGTATTTTCCAGACCTTCCAAAATATTTTAAGTAAAAAATGTAAGACATGTAAAAAAAACAATGTCAAGATGAATAATAATGATTTGTGTAGCCACATGATATTTTCACAGACACATGTCATGTCTCTGCAGGTTCTTAAATGATCTGCAGATTAGTTCTAGTTCATGATTTCATTTACAGAGCAATCCTGCAAAGATTTTAGGTTAACGAGGCCTACAGACGATGAGTGTTTCAGACAGGAGGGGGCGTGGCCTCACTGTGGCTCTCCATCATGATCTGTGGTCGTCCATCAGAACAACCCTAAACAAGAGGACACACATTTTCATCTAATTCTGCGACTGTTGACTTTTAAAGTTGAATAATAAAATGTGGTTGAATAATAAAAACAAATTAAAAGTAGTAGTAGAGTGGAGACTGCAGAAAGTTAAAGTACATTCTCCATGAAGAGAGATGGCATTAATGACAAATCTGCTGGCGTACGTCGGAGAAGTTCTAGGTAAGTTTTGTATAAGTTCTGAGCATGCTGAAGCACACTGGCAAACAGCAAGGCTGTCGAGAAACTTTGAGCATGCTGAAAATGTCTCGAAAATGTCAGCGTATGTTTACACGTCCTGTATACGTGGGTCATAAGTTGTAGGGAAGTTATGCGATCGTTGACACACGTTCAGTTGACACATGTTAAGTGTAAGTTACTTATAAGTCCAAATACGTTGAGATAATGTCTAGTGTACCCATGACTTATGAGTAACATGCTTTGAACCTTTGTGTGACTATACAACTTATCTCCAACACATATTGACATACGCAGACGTATTTGACATCTTCCAGATGACCGTAGAACTTACTGAACTTGTTTCTAACTTACAGCTACTGTATAAAGACGTACTGGCAGCGTGTAGGGAAACTGGTTCATAAAAATGGGGAGGAAAGCGTCAGTTCTCCTCCAGACTTTGTGCTCCCATATATCATATGAGCCCATGAAAAACACTTGATCAGAGAATACTTCAGCTACAAAGAATATCAGACAGAATAGTGAATCTACTTCCTGTGAACTTTATCTCCAATCTTTTATGCTTTAAAAAACATGTATCTAAAGTATTGCACCACATTTCACAAATAATAAACACTCAGTTTTGTCTTGTATCTAAACTAGAAGTGCAGAGCTCTGAGCTCTAGAAGTGCAGTGGCGAGTGCTTTTACTGTAGACAGGAAACAGCTGATGAAATCACACTCACAACTTTACAGCCCGTGGTGTGCAGACACATCCCACTGCTCTAAAACTACCGACCTATGAATCGATCTGCTGCATTCAGCACCATGGACAGCGAGAGACTGATATGATATAACATATGAATGATATGATTTAAATCATCGAGCGGCAGCCTTTGTTATAACGACATGTGATCGTCTGTGATACGCTGCTGTTTGCTCTGCATCGTTGAACATAAGTTGTGGACGCCAGCAACACACTGAGCATTAGTTGGTGTAAGTTATTTATAAGTTATCAAAATGTTCTATACAAGTTACTAATACGTTATGTATGCGCCCAACTCGTTATGAATACTCTATGTATACACCCCAAAACTGAAAAAAGAAAACACAATAGCTCAGTGTAATGCAGCGTTTTAGGGAAATTCTGTTATGTGATATACACTGGTTAAATCATCAAGATGTGACAGGACCTTAAATGCCACACTGTGGAACATTACCTCTAAAGAAACAACATGGAAACAAGCAGGAGGCCTCCCCCAGGTCAAATAAGAGTCAGGTCTGTGGAGATGCAAAAACCTTTGCCTTAAAAAGTTACATAGTGTGGCTTTAACCTAAAACAATATAAAAACTAATACGACAACCACAATGGTACAATTACAACTACTGTTACTCTTGACGCTTACTACTACTACTACTACTACTACTACTACTACTACTTCTCCTCTTACTCCTACTGCTATTGTTACTGCCACTTCAACTACTCCTACTCCTCCTACTGCTACTACTGTCACTATTGCTACTACTACTACTACTACTACTATTGCTACTACTGTTACTACTCCTGCTGCTACTACTACTACTACTTCAACTACTCCTACTCCTACTGCTATTGTTACTGCCACTTCAACTACTCCTACTCCTCCCGCTGCTCCTACTGCATCACATTAGCGAGCAGCAGATTTATTTATTATTTTTTTTCATTTATACCAAAATGACACCGACGCTGCTGAATCTTTCGTGTATCACTAAGAAAATAAAAGTGGAGGATGAGGTGCGTCTGTCACAGTGGGCGTGTCCCCGTGGAGGAGAAAACAGGTAGATCGGCAAAATGTCGTCTTAAAAATAAGAGATTAAAAACTCAAACCTGCACGTATCCCTCCAAAACTATTTCAGGGTCAATGAGAAGAAGCAGCTTGGTTAAAAGTTCTGAAAAGTCCACTTTGCAGAACAGGTCTGATTTTAAACTTTCACTAAACAAATATTTGGAAAAATTGCTCAGAGAAACTTTCCCGTTCGGAGTGTCGAGATGTAAAAATGACAAAATAACAAATCCTTCTTTTGACAGAAAATTCCCAAACTTAAAATCCCCGGGCGGCCGTTTAGTGATGTCACATTTACTTGTCGTTTCTGAACTAAACGCTGGCGATTCAACAAAGTCTCTCTGAAAACGCCTGTCGACGTCTGAAAGAAGAGACAGAAGAGAGATTTACAGAAAGAGAGAGAAAGAGAGACGAGGAGGGGGGGAAAAGAGAGAAGAAGGAGAGAGAAGAAGAGAGAGAGAGAGAGAGGGTGGAGGGGGAGAAAGAGAGGGTGGGGAGAAGAGACAGAGGAGAAAGGGGGGGCAGACAGAGAGAAAGAGAAGAAGAAGAAGGAGCAAGAGAAGGGCTGAAGGGGTGAGAGACAGAGAGAAAGAGAGAAGAAGGAGAGAAAGGGAAATAGAGACAAATAGAGGGAAGGAGAGAGAGGGAAGAGACAGAGAGAGAGAGAGAAGAAGGAAGGAGAGAGAAGAGGTTGAGAGACAAAGAAAGAGAAAGAGAGAGAAGAAGGAAAGAGAGGGAAAGGGAGACAAAGGAGAAGGCGAGAGAGAGGGAGAGAGTGACAAAGAGAGAGAGAGAGAGAAGAGGTAAAAGGGATGCGAGACAGAGAGAAAGCGAGAAGAAGGAGAGAGGGAAAGAGAGACAGATAGAGGAGAAAGAGAGAGAGGGGGGAGAGTGGCAGAGAGAGAGAGAAGAAGAGAGAGACAGAGAGAGAATAATGAAGGAGAGAGAGAAGAGGGTGAGAGAGAGAAAGAGAGAGGGAAAGAGAGACAAAGAGAGGAGAAGGAGAGAGAGGGGGGAGAGTGACAGAGAGAGAGAGAGAGAGAAGAAAGAGAGAAGAGAGGGACAGAGAGAGAGAATAAGGAAGGAGAGAGAAGAGGGTGAGAGAGAGAAAAAGAGAAGGAGAGAGGGAAAGAGAGACAAAGAGAGGAGAAGGAGAGAGAAGAGGGTGAGAGACAGAGAGAAAGAGAGAAGAAGGAGAGAGATGGAAAGAGAGACACAGATGGAAGGAGAGAGAAAAGGGGAGGGGGGAGAGAGAAGAAGGAGCGACAGAAGGGGTGAGAGACAGAGAGAAAGAGAGAAGAAGGAGAGAGAGAGAAAGAGATAGATAGAGGAGAAGGATGGAGAGAAGGGGAGAGAGACAGAGAGAGATCGAACAAAGAAGGATGGAGGGAGGAAGAGAAGGTGAAAGAGAGAGAGAGGAAGAGACAGAGGAGAAGGGCAGAGTAAGAGGAGGAGAAGAGAAAGAGGGTGGAGCTGGATCGTGTCAGAAGACGAGTATGTGCTGAACAACCACAATTAGATTTAAGAAGATTAAACATTAATATAAGATCATTTGTCTTTAAAATCAGAATAATCCACCCACTGACTTCAGAATTAAGTTTAATTTCAAATCATCATTTTCAGGAATTAAGAGTTTACAGCAGAGTTTTCCAACACACACACGTCACTCACCACAGGATTTATGAATTATACATATTGTACTAAATAACTCCAATTTGATTAAATACCACTGTAAATGTGTTATTTTGAACTTCATAATTAATACTAATTAGAGCTAATAAATGGATAATGGTTGAATGTTTTCTAGGCATCTAACTGTACATTTAAGGTTTGCCTCTTATATCAAGTCAGTTTCTTGCTCTAAAATGAGCAGCTCTCCTGCTTTTTCATTTTGTGAGTGGAGCTCACCCGATCTCTGGTTTACATCATCTTTTTAAAACGTAATTAACTGGTGTTATATATATAGACTAATTAATTAATCGCAATTAACGCGATAATTTGACACCCCTAATAAAAAGTGACAAGATTGCTGTGTATATGCAATTTTAACAATACATTTACACAAAATACCAAGTCATTCTCCATCAAAACATTCCTTAAAATATCTTAAAAGAAAGTGAATATGAAGTAATATATGATAAAAGTAAATGACAGGAGAACTAATGATCAGATAAGTAACTACTAAAGAAGAAAGTAAGGGGAGTCCAAATCCTATGGGAGTCACTTTACTATAGCACCATGTTCACCCCGGGGTCAGTCCATTCCGACAATTAGACATTTCCATCTTTTATCAAACGTCCAGCACTTCAACATTAATTTTTCTGGTTGGAGTGGCGGCACTTTAGCTTTTTTTTTTTCAACATTCCTCCATTCTGACACACAAAGGAATTATCAAGTTGTGGCGGCGCTCTTTTCAGGACAATATTTTCACAGAAGGAGGTAAGCGAAGCCTGAAAATCTCCTTTAAAGACGTTCTAAGAAGTATATTTACACTCGTCCTTCACTGATCAGAGCGCTCAGAGTGAGACCTGTTTGTAAAAAGAGTTTAATCAACTCAAATAAAGAAGTGAAAAATTCCTCCAGTTCGCAGCGAGAAGGGTCCAGCATACCACAGCACAAAAGTACACAAAAAGTACTGCAAACAAGTACCACAAAGACCCCGCTGAGACCTGAGAGAGTCCAAGACCCAGCAGTCGGGTTTCAGTCCAGGATTTGAGAGATCCAAGACACAAGAAAATAATGAGAAATGCAAATGATCTGAGAGAATCTGCATCTGAAAAGTGTCCACTCCAGTTTCAACATTTTAATCTGAACCAAAGCCGAAAAAAACAAGAGAAACAACCTTAAGCTCCTTGTGTGTTTAGACCAGAGACGTCCAAGATCCTGCACAGATCTGGACCAGGGACCAGCTACTCCTGACCGAGATCTAGGATGGTGAAAAGTATCAAAAATCAGATTTGAGTCGATACTAAAGCTGATCAAAACAGTCAGTCCCAGTTCAATCAGAACAAACAGAAGAGCACATGGACCAGAAAGTACTGTCATTTAAAGGGCCCGTCTCATGTAAAATCAACTTTTCAGAGCTTTCTACCTTCTAAGAGTGATGTGTGGGCCTTGTATTTGTCGCCAAAGTGTTTTTTACATTGATTCGGCGTTTTTTTTAACAATCTGCAGCGTATTTCTGCCACCCTCCCACTAAACTAAAGCTGCTACAACGATGACGCAGCAGATACACCTATGACATGTTTGGAGGGCGGAGCCTGTGCTTTCTCAGGACGGGCGGGGGGATGAGCAATAGTCGGTCTTTCATAGTTCCTGGTCTGTGACGGTCTCCAAAAAAAGAGTTATTTTGCATGACATGGGACCTTTAATGTTGGAAATCACAATCTATTGTCTAATTTATTTAGACATGTGAGTGTTTTTTTTTTTTTTTTTTTTATTACCGGATCAGCATCGAGTATCATGTCTGTTACTTAGTACTAAAATGGAGTTTGAAATGTCAGTATTGTATAATATAAGTGGTACATCAGTGGTGCGAGGCTGCTACACTGAACACAGAAAGTGAAACAAAGCTGCACACTTGCTCCAAACTGCATTTAATCAAACATGATGTTTGGATCAGTGGACTTGGTTACAGGAAAAACATGTAGAGCAGGGCTCCCCAACCTGTGGGCCGTTTGGTACAGGGCTAAAAGGTGAGATAACGTGAGGAGCTCAGTCACACGGGAGGAGCTCAGAATAGAGCCGCTGCTCCTCCAGGTCAAGAGGAGCAGTTGAGGTGTTTTGGGCATCTGTTCTGATGCCTCCTGGACGTCTCCCTCGGGAGGTACTCATGTCCCACTGGGAGGAGCCCCCAGGGAAGACCCAGGACACACTGGAGGGACTATGTCTCTGGGCTGGCCTGGGAACACCTCGAGGTCCCCCAAGAGGAGCTAGAGGAAGTGTCTGGGGTGAAGGAAGTCTGGGAGTCCCCTGAGACCTGGCCCCGGATAAGTGGAAGAAAACAGATGGATGGGTTTTATTTGTGTTCTGTTTCCAGGTTGAGCCGTTCACTCCCTAACAGAAGTCGTTCTGTGTTTTGGATTCTGCTCGTACACACTCACATAAAACTCTGCAGCGTGTCTTCAATGTAACATTTGGAAAACTTCACCAACTGGCAAACAAAGTCCCACAATAAACAGTTTGATTTCATTGAGCTTACTTACTGACTAAGCAGTTTTCAAGATAAATGTTTTTTTTTAATGATGTCAAAGTTTTTGGGACACTCTGTATTTTATGTGTGGACATCTCCTGTGGTTCACTTTACGACTGACCAGACGATCAGTGAGCAGGAGGTTTATATGGGAGAGACACAGACAGAACCATGTCCTGACCAAGATCCACTGATCCAAACATCATCATTCACTGAGAGAGCAGCTTAGTCTCACTTTCCCAGTGTGAGTACGTGACATCAGCAGCAGGATCCCAGCTCAGATCTGGAGAAGGGTCCAGCTCCAGGGACTCGGCTGTGGAAGAGTGTGAGGAAATATTTTTTACTGTCTAAGAGTGAAGCACTCTGGAGACACATATAACAGTGATGTATCTGCCCCCACACGGAGCTCCAGGACGAGAGGGGGCGTGTGTGGAGGCTCTGCCCGCTCAGAGGCAGCCTGACCTGGGGAGAGCGGCGCCGGACGAGGGGGCTGCTCTGGAGAAACGGAGGAGAGGAAACAGGACGTGCTCTGAGTTTTATTTAACCACAGCATCCTCCCACACAAGGAGCAGACTACGCTGTTTGGTTTTTGTTATAAAAATACACGTTTTTAAATTGGATTCTCTCTTGTGGACCTATAAAATGTGTCTCAGCTCGGAAAATGTCACTGTGTTCTTTTACAGTTTGGTTTCAGGAAGAAAGAGTGAAATCTAGAGTATTTGCATCTCGCTGGGTCCTGGTTTAAATTATAAAGTGTATATATAAAAAGAAAGTGAACATGGGCGCACTTCCTGCTCCATCAACTCTGGCTCCAATTCTAAAAAATGTTTTCTCTTTCTGTAACTGTTATCATCAGTCTTCTTATTTTGGTCTTAACATGTTTGTATTAACCCACGTTACATGATCCTCATGTTTTTATTTCACTATTTTGTCCGTAAATAAATTCTTAATGATCTCTGTTCTAATGTTGTTTCCTCATCACAATCAGACCTGGAGTTGGGTTTTGTTTCATTCACATGTTTAACATTAATCCATATGCATATCCAGGCAATGTTCTTCCCTCAAACAGAAAAATCTCTGTTCTACTTTTGTTTATAGTGAATAATTCGTTCATAGTTCCAAAAAACTAGTTCATCGTTCTTTTTCAGTACGTTGTTGCTGCGAGTGATTATTATTCAATATCACTGCCAAAGTCCAAACAGAACCACGGACAGTAATTATTTGATCAGTTTTAACAATGAAACTCTGCGTTAGATTTCATCTTCATTAGGGCTGCGCAAAAATATCAAAATATTAATATATCGTATCGTTTAATATGCTGATACAGCATCAGTATCATGGGCGGCTGTATCGATATATCGCCAAGAGTATTTTTGATATATTTGATTAAATTCTTTTGTTACAGTTACAGTTTTGTTGTTTGTTTAGTGGAGGGAAACTTATTCATGTTACACATTTAACATTTTCACTGTTTTGATTGAAATGTCTGTTTTTCATATGAACTTTGAACTTTGAAGTGATTTAACAAAGACTTTTAGTATCACAGACACAACCTCCACCAACAGGGTCTTTTAAGTGTAACAGCTGCACCAACATATGTCACACCAAGTCATTTCTGGACGATCATTCACAAAAAGAATATACAATAAAACACTTTATCAGTTGCAAAACAACATTTGCAATTTACAGATTGTTTGCCCTACTTCCAAAGTGTTCTACAGGGATGACCAAAAGGTGCTTGCAGAAGCGCCTGACTGAGCATAAATATGTTCTCCATACAGGTAATACCAACTATCCTCTGGCCAGACACTTTTTGGAATTTCATAACAGCAACACATTTACTCTGCAGGTACAAGGAACTGATCATATATCAGAGTCTTTACGAAAAGGAAACTGGATTGTAAAACTCAGTGTGAAACCGACTGGAGTTGTAAATTACAGGCAACAAAATCTCCTGCGCTCAGTGAAGATTTGGACTTGTGTGTTTTTATAACTGACTGGTATTTTTTGTGTATATATATATATATATATTATATATTTTTGTACATAATGGGTTTTTCTATACCCATGACGTCCCACTGTTCTAACACTGCCATCTTGTGGTGTTATCAGGTGGTGTCCACAGGTGAATCTCTCCTCCTCTTGCAGGTGGAGCAGCCCTGTTGGTGGGTTTCTTCTATTTAATTCACATGTTTTACTCTCAATTCTGTTTGTTCCCTGAGGAAAACCACAGGCTGAAATGTAAGTTGTCCATTAAGACATGTCGTAAATGAATAAAGGTGTTTGATTTTAACCAGTGAGTGCTTTGGTTTTTTGCATCTTATGACTTAGCCTTTGATTTTTATTGAACTGTATTGAATTGATTTGAAATATATCGTACTGAATCGTATCGAATTGTAAGCTCACTGTATCGAGATATATATCGTATCGCCAACTTGTTAATGATACTCAACCTTAATCTTCATATCAAATTCTGAATCTTCATCCAACCAGTGAATGAAGTTAAAAAAGAAGATTAAGTTAAAAGAAGCACATGTTGTTCACAGACACCAGATTGAACGTGTTCACAGTTCGTTCATCAGGCACTAGTGCGTTCAGTCCAAAACATACTACAGGTCAGTTAAATATAATCAATCAATGAACCTGCCCAGGGCACTGGTGCTAGTGGCGAGACACTTCACCTTCACTGCCTAATATAAAAGTGGTGTGTGTGTGAGTGATGGTGGTGGTCGGAGGGACCATTGGCGCTGATTGGCATGGCAGCCGTGCTTCTGTCAGTCTGCCCCAGGGCAGCTGTGGCTACAACAGTAGTTTACCATCACCACATATAGAGTGAATGAATAATGCTGAATAATCCTCTGTAAAGCGTCTTTGTGACAAAAATGTCTGTGAAAAGCGCTATATAAATAAAGACTTACTTACTTACTCAGTTCACGCTCACCCAAAATATGGTACAACACTCACTGCATGACATCACAAGGTGGAACAGAGCATTTTGACTGTTGGAGACAGAACACACAGAACACAGAACATGTGTGAATGAAACAAAACACAACTCCAGGTGTGTTTTTAATCAGGGAACAACATTATAGCCTGACTTAAAGCTCACAAGAGTTCACTTTGTGCGATACAGAACCTTAAAGCAAAGACAAGAGAAACTTGCTTTAGAAAACACGTTATTTTTTTCTGTAAATTACAAGGCAACAAAACTATTCTGTGCAAATAAGCGGCTGTGCTTCTGTTGATGTACAGAGCAGCACATGGACAAGAATAACTCCATGACGTGCATCAGAGATGATTCACTTGATGTGTTTCAGTCTGAGCAGTTCCAATACTTTATCTCCGACGGGAGGCAAGAACACAATGGAGCAGAGTCAGACCTGGTCCAGTCTAGTTTCGATCACTCCCCCACAGACCAGGACCCCCCACAAAACCTACACCACCACACACACGGCTCAGTACAGTCCTCATCTGGTCCTGGTCTAGTCCTGGTCTAGTCCAGTTTCGCTCACTCCCCCACGGACGAACCAAAACCCCCCACAAAACTCGACGGGACCACACTCAGACTGAGATCCCGTTCTGGACCGGTTTTAGTTCTGGTTGAGTTTCAGAATGAGCTCATGCCTTCAGAATGTGCACGCCTCACTCCTCCACAGACCTGGACCTCCCACAGACCGAGATCCAGGTCTGATCCTGCAACTCGTTTCACTGATTAGAACTAAAAAATAATCTATACATACAAACACTTTCAGACACTAAAATCCTCTTTACATTCTGCAGTGACGAGCGGAGCCACAGCTGCCCCGGGACAGACTGACACAAGTGAAGCATCCACAACGTAAAGTGCTCAAACCACAAACCTCCTCTAGACCAAGGACTAGTCTAAACCAGGTCTAAACAAGGTCTAAACCAGGTCTAAACCAGGTCTAAACCAGGTCTAAACCAGGTCTAAACAAGGTCTAAACAAGGTCTAAACTAAACCAGGTCTAAACCAGGTCTAAGGTCTAAACAAGGTCTAAACAGGTCTAAACCAGGTCTAAACCAGGTCTAAACCAGGACTAAACCAGGTCTAAACCAGGTCTAAACCAGGTCTAAAACCAGGTAAACAAGGTCTAAACCAGGTCTAAACAAGGTCTAAACAAGGTCTAAACCAGGTCTAAACAAGGTCTAAACCAGGTCTAAACCAGGTCTAAACCAGGTCTAAACCAGGACTAAACCAGGACTAAACAAGGTCTAAACCAGGACTAAACCAGGACTGAACCAGGTCTAAACCAGGTCTAAACCAGGACTAAACCAGGTCTAAACAAGGTCTAAACCAGGACTAAACTAGGACTGAACCAGGTCTAAACCAGGTCTAAACAAGGTCTAAACCAGGTCTAAACCAGGACTAAAACAGGTCTAAACCAGGACTAAAACAGGTCTAAACCAGGTCTAAACCAGGTCTAAACCAGGACTAAACCAGGTCTAAACAAGGTCTAAACCAGGTCTAAACCAGGTCTAAACCAGGTCTAAACCAGGTCTAAACCAGGTCTAAACCAGGTCTAAACAAGGTCTAAACCAGGTCTAAACAAGGTCTAAACCAGGTCTAAACCAGAACTAAGCCAGGTCTAAAACAGGTCTAAATCAGGTCTAAATCAGGACTAAACCAGGACTAAACCAGGTCTAAATCAGGACTAAACTAGAACTAAACCAGGTCTAAAGCAGGACTAAAGCAGGATTAAACCAGGACTAAAACAGGTCTAAACCAGGTCTAAACCAGAACTAAGCCAGGTCTAAAACAGGTCTAAATCAGGTCTAAACCAGGACTAAACCAGAACTAAGCCAGGTCTAAATCAGGACTAAATAAGGACTAAACCAGGACTAAACCAGAACTAAACCAGGACTAAACCAAACATAAACCAGAACTAAACCATGTCTAAATCAGGACCAGGATAAACCAGGACTAAACAGGATTAAACCAGGCATAAACCACGTCTAAACCTAAACTTGGTCTCAAGCATAAACTTGGTCTAAAGCAGGTCTAAAGCAGGTCTAAAGCAGGTCTAAAGCAGGTCTAAAGCAGGTCTAAAGCAGGTCTAAAGCAGGTCTAAAGCAGGTCTGTCTGTGGTCCTCTCCTGTGCCAGTATTACAGCAGTTATTGACAGATTTCAGTCACAGTGTGTGCGACTCAAGGCTGATCTCAAACACACAAACAGATATGAGGCTGTGTGATAAACGAGCAGACGCCTCACGAGCCCAACTCTTCACCAACAAGAAGAAAAGTCCACTGTACCAGACAAACGTGCAGCACTCACACGAGGACCACAACCATCAAACCGTTTGAATTCATGTGAGATGTTAATGTCAAAATGCACAAAGAGAAAAGTTACATAGTACAGCTTTATGGAAAAATATGGTGTAAGGGACTAA